>NW_020700598.1:0-2194 GCF_002925995.2 Terrapene triunguis | reverse complement strand
AGGACCAAATACTGTCTAGACCATCCCTGATAGACATTTATCTAACCTACTCTTAAATATCTCCAGAGATGGAGATTCCACAACCTCCCTAGGCAATTTATTCCAGTATTTAACCACCCTGACAGTTAGAAACTTTTTCCTAATGTCCAACCTAGACCTCCCTTGCTGCAGTTTAAGCCCATTGCTTCTTGTTCTATCCTTAGAGGCTAAGGTGAACAAGTTTTCTCCCTCCTCCTTATGACACCCTTTTAGATACCTGAAAACTGCTATCATGTCCCCTCTCAGTCTTCTCTTTTCCAAACTAAACAAACCCAGTTCTTTCAGTCTTCCTTCATAGGTCATGTTCTCAAGACCTTTAATCATTCTTGTTGCTCTTCTCTGGACCCTTTCCAATTTCTCCACATCTTTCTTGAAATGCGGTGCCCAGAACTGGACACAATACTCCAGCTGAGGCCTAACCAGAGCAGAGTAGAGCGGAAGAATGACTTCTCGTGTCTTGCTCACAACACACCTGTTAATACATCCCAGAATCATGTTTGCTTTTTTTGCAACAGCATCACACTGTTGACTCATATTTAGCTTGTGGTCCACTATAACCCCTAGATCCCTTTCTGCCATACTCCTTCCTAGACAGTCTCTTCCCATTCTGTATGTGTGAAACTGATTTTTCCTTCCTAAGTGGAGCACTTTGCATTTGTCTTTGTTAAACTTCATCCTGTTTAACTCAGACCATTTCTCCAATTTGTCCAGATCATTTTGAATTATGTCCCTGTCCTCCAAAGCAGTTGCAATCCCTCCCAGTTTGGTATCATCCGCAAACTTAATAAGCGTACTTTCTATGCCAATATCTAAGTTGTTAATGAAGAGATTGAACAGAGCCGGTCCCAAAACAGACCCCTGTGGAACCCCACTCGTTATGTCTTTCCAGCAGGATTGGGAACCATTAATAACAACTCTCTGAGTACGGTTATCCAGCCAGTTATGCACCCACCTTATAGTAGCCCCATCTAAATTGTATTTGCCTAGTTTACGATAAGAATATCATGCGAGACCGTATCAAATGCCTTACTAAAGTCTAGGTATACCACATCCACAGCTTCTCCCTTATCCACAAGACTCGTTATCCTATCGAAGAAAACTATCAGATTGGTTTGACATGATTTGTTCTTTACAAATCCATGCTGGCTGTTCCCTATTACCTTACCACCTTCCAAGCGTTTGCAGATGATTTCCTTAATTACTTGCTCCATTATCTTCCCTGGCACAGAAGTTAAACTAACTGGTCTGTAGTTTCCTGGGTTGTTTTTATTTCCCTTTTTATAGATGGGCACTATATTTGCCCTTTTCCAGTCTTCTGGAATCTCTCCCATCTCCCATGATTTTCCAAAGATAATAGCTAGAGGCTCAGATACCTCCTCTATTAGCTCCTTGAGTATTCTAGGATGCATTTCATCAGGCCCTGGTGACTTGCAGGCATCTAACTTTTCTAAGTGATTTTTAACTTGTTCTTTTTTTATTTTATCTGCTAAACCTACCCCCTTCCCATTAGCATTCACTATGTTAGGCATTCCTTCAGACTTTTCGGTGAAGACCGAAACAAAGAAGTCATTAAGCATCTCTGCCATTTCCAAGTTTCCTGTTACTGTTTCTCCCTCTTCACTAAGCAGTGGGCCTACCCTGTCTTTGGTCTTCCTCTTGCTTCTAATGTATTGATAAAAAGTCTTCTTGTTTCCCTTTATTCCCGTAGCTAGTTTGAGCTCATTTTGTGCCTTTGCCTTTCTAATCTTGCCCCTGCATTCCTGTGTTGTTTGCCTATATTCATCCTTTGTAATCTGTCCTAGTTTCCATTTTTTATATGACGCCTTTTTATTTTTTAGATCATGCAAGATCTCGTGGTTAAGCCAAGGTGGTCTTTTGCCACATTTTCTATCTTTCCTAACCAGCGGAATAGCTTGCTTTTGGGCCCTTAATAGTGTCCCTTTGAAAAACTGCCAACTCTCCTCAGTTGTTTTTCCCCTCAGTCTTGATTCCCATGGGACCTTACCTATCAGCTCTCTGAGCTTACCAGAATCCGACTTCCTGAAATCCATTGTCTCTATTTTGCTGTTCTCCCTTCTACCCTTCCTTAGAATTGCAAACTCTATGATTTCATGATCACTTTCACCCAAGCTGCCTTCTACTTTCAAATTCTCAA
>NW_020700597.1:0-3814 GCF_002925995.2 Terrapene triunguis | reverse complement strand
AAGCAAGGGAGTACTTCAAGGGAAGATCTTGAAGATGGACAGAGATATCTTAACATGAAGAGAAAATACTAGATTGTGGTGCTTTATATTTTGGGGGAGAGGGTATTTTAAGCATTGAGAAATACAAAGAGACAATTTTGGTCCAGTTTTACATAATTTTTTTGGCTTCCACCCCACATCTAAGAAACTACACAAAGTAATAATGGAAAATCAAAAGAACATGCTTTGTCACACATCCTAACAAAAAATAGCTTATAAACTTTCATAGTTCAAATGTAAAAGATACATAGACCTTTTGTGAATGAATTCTTATGTGCTTCATAAATCAAGGCTGTGATTCTTAAACTTCACCTGATAAGTAAATCTTACATGCAGTACCTACCTATATCATATGCCAGAAAGTCAGCCGAAAAGCACTTTGCACCATTACTCAGAGAAGTATCATTATGGGTATTTCCGCCAAAAATCAGCATAGCTCCACTTATTAAGACAGCTGAATGAAGATACTTTGCAAAACCACTCTCTTTCAAAATAGTCCTAGAAAATATAAGAATAAAATAATACTTTATAATATATTAAAAGCCTATCCCTTTTATGATAGATGACCGTTATAGCTAGGGTTCCTACATAAAATACAAGAAAACCAGTAAAGTTAAGTAGGGTACCCAGTGAATATAATATAAAATATACTCATCATTTCTGAGATAATAAATTTGCTCATATCATAATAAAAGTTTCTAATTCAATAAAAAAATCAAAAGCAAAAGATCCATTTTATTATTTTACCAACTGATTTATCTAAAAAATTAGATCAGCTATGCGTTACTCAGGAAATATGTTTGCCTACAAAAAGTTTAACTTTTTAACCCAAAATTTCTATTAGCATGTGCACACAATTTTTTGGCTAGAGAAAGAACAGTTATTCAACTTTCATTACTGTTGTTCTTTGAGATATGTTGCATATATCCATTATGCTAGGTGTGTGTGCATCTCATGCACTGGTACAGGGACCCATCTCTAGCAGTTCCCACAGAGGCAGCCATGCCTGAACCATGGTGTCGCTCATGGTCCAAGCAAAAGGTACCAAGGGTGAAGCTGCCGTGCCCACCCTTCAATTCCTTCACACCAGACTCTTAGATGAAAGACTCCAATGTATTGAGGATGGAGGGTGGGTCATGTAATAGACACATGTAGAGCCCTGCATGGGGGACGCAGCGCGCTTGGGGCAGGCAGCAGCAGCCAGTGGCTGGGGCTAGGCAGCAGGTTGGAGTCAGGGCTGTCCAGCACCTGCTCGCTGTGCTGCTTCCTGTCCAGCAACTTGGGCCCCACAGGCAGCGCCAGCGTCCCCACCACAGCCTGGCCCGGCAGCCCTGGCTGCGCTCCCAGGCCCAGGCCCAGGCCCAGCCCCCTAGCTCCTGGGCAGCAGGGCCCCAGCACCCCACCCCTCAGCCCCACTGTGATGCAACACACACAGCTGTTGCCGTGTGCTGTCGCTTACGAGCCCCTGGGAGCAGCACTCGATTCGACGCCCCTTTCCTCCATCCCCCTGCCGCGCCGCCCCATCTTCTCGGAATCCCCGCCCCGTGCTGCCTCTTACCCCCAGTTCCCACCCTCACACTGCCTCTTCCCTGCAAGGCCTCCCCTCCCCATTGCTAGCCCTTGTGAGACGGCTTGCTGCTGCGGGTGCAGATGCAGATACAGGTAAAAGGGGCGTTCCATAGGGATGTTGTAACATGACAATGCAGCTGGTGATCCACTTGGCCAGCCATTATGCTGTTGCAATATGCCCCCTCATTAATTATGCATGGGAGAATAATAGTTGGGAAGAGAGCCAAAAGGGCTTTGGTTCTGTCTAGATAAAAAGCCAGGGCTTGGCAAACATCCAAAGTGTGGAGCTTTTGTTTGTCTTTATGGAAATGTAGCTTTGTAAAGAAAACTGGTAAATCTATAGACTGGTTGAGATGAAAACCAGACTCTCCTTTGGAAAGAAACTTAGGATGTGGCCTACGCTGTACCTTGTCCTGGAAAAAAACAGTGTATGGAGTGTTCTGTTACTAGGACATGCAGCTCTCCTACTCTCCTTGCAATGTGATGGCTACCAAAAAGCTACCTTTGCTGAAAAGTGTAACCACAAACAGGAAGCTAATGGTTCAAAAGGGGAACCTCATAAGTACTGATAACTAAATTCAAATCCCCATGTGAAGCAGGGTTGCTAATGGGTGGAAACATCCCATCTAGGTCTTTTGAGAACCTGTAGTCATTGGTTTAGAGAAAAAACAGTCCTCCCCCTGATATGGAAGTGAAACACTGAAATTGCAGCCAGGTGCACCCTGATGGAGCTGACAATCAAACCTGACTCTTTCAGGTGTCACAAATAGTCCAAGATTTTTGAAGCATGGTCTGCATAGGCCACAGACAGTCCATGGTTAATTGCCCAGATAGAAAACTGCTTCCACTTACTAAAGCGAGTAGCTTTTGTGGATAGGGTTCCTACTTTTAAGTGGGACATTTTGGACCATTTCAGAACAATGTGACTCCTCAGGGTCTAGCCACTGAGGAACCAGGCCATGAAGTTGACGGTTTGGGTGTAATACCCAACTGTGATCTTGCGATATCAGGTTCTTGACTGGAGGCAGAGGAAAAGGTTCCTTGACTGATAGCTTGCAGAGTCTGAATACCACAGTTGTCTTGCCCAGGGTGCCACAATGAGCATCATTTTGTCTTGGTCCCGCTTCAGCTTGAGGATGGCCTTGGAAATAAGTGGTATGGGGAGAAGGCAGGGATAGGAGTAGAGCAGGTCCTTGCCCCAAGGGAAAAGAAACATCCCTGAGATAGACCCTCGGCTGTGGCCTGCCCTCAGACAGAACTGGGAGCAGTTCTGATGGGTTGTGACTAAGTCCATAGTTAGGATTCCTCCTATTTGAACCACTGATCTTAGAATAAGTACGTTTGGGGACCACTCATGATGCAAGGTGAAGGATGTGCTTAATCTGTCCACTATGACATTGTGAAGCCCCACAGGTGTGATGCTACAAGTGACAAGGAATTTTATATGCAGAAGTTCCGCAGCCTGACTGCCTCCTGGCAGAGGCTCTTTGATGTGACTTCTCCCCTCCTTATTAATGCACAACACTGCTGTGGTGTTATTGGCAAGTATTTGGACAGTTCTGTTGTGTAAATGGGTACGAACCGGTGACTCACTATGGAGTTCGCCCGCAGCTCTAGAATGTTACGTGTAGTCCCATCTCTTGACTGGACCACAAGCTTTGAGCTTGCCAAACTCCCAGATGGTCTCCCCACCCCATAGTTGAAGCATGTATTACTAGAGTCGTGGAAAGAAGAGGCAGGGAGAAGAAGTCTCCTGCAGACATTGTTGTGGCTCATCCACCAATCCAGTGAAGATAAGATTTTGCCAGGGATACATATCAGTCCATCCAGGTCATGTATCTGAAGGCAGTACACTGACCTGAAGCATGACGGTATCCCTCTGAGATGAAGTCTGGCATCTGGGTTCATGTAATTGCATGCCACCATGGGCTCCAGGAGCTTGAGGCAATTTCTCACTGATGTCTGAGGGGCACACAGAAGTCTCGGATGGCTAGGAGTCTTACTAACCTCAGAAAGGCCCTGCCTAGGGTTGAATCCAGAACTGCGCCAATAAATTCTATTCTCTGGAGGGGTGCTACGGTCAATTTCTATCTGTTAATTCCAAGCCTAGGCATTAAGCAACAGGAGTGTTCGATTAATCCATTTCTCCACCCCCATAATTTTGAAACAAAATCTGTACATTCTGAATTATTCTAATATCTGTCTC
>NW_020700596.1:0-3814 GCF_002925995.2 Terrapene triunguis | reverse complement strand
AAGCAAGGGAGTACTTCAAGGGAAGATCTTGAAGATGGACAGAGATATCTTAACATGAAGAGAAAATACTAGATTGTGGTGCTTTATATTTTGGGGGAGAGGGTATTTTAAGCATTGAGAAATACAAAGAGACAATTTTGGTCCAGTTTTACATAATTTTTTTGGCTTCCACCCCACATCTAAGAAACTACACAAAGTAATAATGGAAAATCAAAAGAACATGCTTTGTCACACATCCTAACAAAAAATAGCTTATAAACTTTCATAGTTCAAATGTAAAAGATACATAGACCTTTTGTGAATGAATTCTTATGTGCTTCATAAATCAAGGCTGTGATTCTTAAACTTCACCTGATAAGTAAATCTTACATGCAGTACCTACCTATATCATATGCCAGAAAGTCAGCCGAAAAGCACTTTGCACCATTACTCAGAGAAGTATCATTATGGGTATTTCCGCCAAAAATCAGCATAGCTCCACTTATTAAGACAGCTGAATGAAGATACTTTGCAAAACCACTCTCTTTCAAAATAGTCCTAGAAAATATAAGAATAAAATAATACTTTATAATATATTAAAAGCCTATCCCTTTTATGATAGATGACCGTTATAGCTAGGGTTCCTACATAAAATACAAGAAAACCAGTAAAGTTAAGTAGGGTACCCAGTGAATATAATATAAAATATACTCATCATTTCTGAGATAATAAATTTGCTCATATCATAATAAAAGTTTCTAATTCAATAAAAAAATCAAAAGCAAAAGATCCATTTTATTATTTTACCAACTGATTTATCTAAAAAATTAGATCAGCTATGCGTTACTCAGGAAATATGTTTGCCTACAAAAAGTTTAACTTTTTAACCCAAAATTTCTATTAGCATGTGCACACAATTTTTTGGCTAGAGAAAGAACAGTTATTCAACTTTCATTACTGTTGTTCTTTGAGATATGTTGCATATATCCATTATGCTAGGTGTGTGTGCATCTCATGCACTGGTACAGGGACCCATCTCTAGCAGTTCCCACAGAGGCAGCCATGCCTGAACCATAGTGTCGCTCATGGTCCAAACAAAAGGTACCAAGGGTGAAGCTGCCGTGCCCACCCTTCAATTCCTTCACACCAGACTCTTAGATGAAAGACTCCAATGTATTGAGGATGGAGGGTGGGTCATGTAATAGACATATGTAGAGCCCTGCATGGGGGACGCAGCGCGCTTGGGGCAGGCAGCAGCAGCCAGTGGCTGGGGCTAGGCAGCAGGTTGGAGTCAGAGCTGTCCAGCACCTGCTCGCTGTGCTGCTTCCTGTCCAGCAACTTGGGCCCCACAGGCAGCGCCAGCGTCCCCACCACAGCCTGGCCCGGCAGCCCTGGCTGCGCTCCCAGGCCCAGGCCCAGGCCCAGCCCCCCGGCTCCTGGGCAGCAGGGCCCCAGCACCCCACCCCTCAGCCCCACTGTGATGCAACACACACAGCTGTTGCCGTGTGCTGTCGCTTACGAGCCCCTGGGAGCAGCACTCGATTCAACGCCCCTTTCCTCCATCCCCCTGCCGCGCCGCCCCATCTTCTCGGAATCCCCGCCCCGTGCTGCCTCTTACCCCCAGTTCCCACCCTCACACTGCCTCTTCCCTGCAAGGCCTCCCCTCCCCATTGCTAGCCCTTGTGAGACGGCTTGCTGCTGCGGGTGCAGATGCAGATACAGGTAAAAGGGGTGTTCCATAGGGATGTTGTAACA
The DNA here is from genome assembly GCF_002925995.2 of Terrapene triunguis. NCBI lineage: Eukaryota > Metazoa > Chordata > Testudines > Emydidae > Terrapene > Terrapene triunguis. The sequence goes on along the minus strand of NW_020700596.1, from coordinate 2,080 downwards.
TGACAATGCAGCTGGTGATCCACTTGGCCAGCCATTATGCTGTTGCAATATGCCCCCTCATTAATTATGCATGGGAGAATAATAGTTGGGAAGAGAGCCAAAAGGGCTTTGGTTCTGTCTAGATAAAAAGCCAGGGCTTGGCAAACATCCAAAGTGTGGAGCTTTTGTTTGTCTTTATGGAAATGTAGCTTTGTAAAGAAAACTGGTAAATCTATAGACTGGTTGAGATGAAAACCAGACTCTCCTTTGGAAAGAAACTTAGGATGTGGCCTACGCTGTACCTTGTCCTGGAAAAAAACAGTGTATGGAGTGTTCTGTTACTAGGACATGCAGCTCTCCTACTCTCCTTGCAATGTGATGGCTACCAAAAAGCTACCTTTGCTGAAAAGTGTAACCACAAACAGGAAGCTAATGGTTCAAAAGGGGAACCTCATAAGTACTGATAACTAAATTCAAATCCCCATGTGAAGCAGGGTTGCTAATGGGTGGAAACATCCCATCTAGGTCTTTTGAGAACCTGTAGTCATTGGTTTAGAGAAAAAACAGTCCTCCCCCTGATATGGAAGTGGAACACTGAAATTGCAGCCAGGTGCACCCTGATGGAGCTGACAATCAAACCTGACTCTTTCAGGTGTCACAAATAGTCCAAGATTTTTGAAGCATGGTCTGCATAGGCCACAGACAGTCCATGGTTAATTGCCCAGATAGAAAACTGCTTCCACTTACTAAAGCGAGTAGCTCTTGTGGATAGAGTTCCTACTTTTAAGTGGGACATTTTGGACCATTTCAGAACAATGTGACTCCTCAGGGTCTAGCCACTGAGGAACCAGGCCATGAAGTTGACGGTTTGGGTGTAATACCCAACTGTGATCTTGCGATATCAGGTTCTTGACTGGAGGCAGAGGAAAAGGTTCCTTGACTGATAGCTTGCAGAGTCTGAATACCACAGTTGTCTTGCCCAGGGTGCCACAATGAGCATCATTTTGTCTTGGTCCCGCTTCAGCTTGAGGATGGCCTTGGAAATAAGTGGTATGGGGAGAAGGCAGGGATAGGAGTAGAGCAGGTCCTTGCCCCAAGGGAAAAGAAACACCCCTGAGATAGACCCTGGGCTGTGGCCTGCCCTCAGACAGAACTGGGAGCAGTTCTGATGGGTTGTGACTAAGTCCATAGTTAGGATTCCTCCTATTTGAACCACTGATCTTAGAATAAGTACGTTTGGGGACCACTCATGATGCAAGGTGAAGGATGTGCTTAATCTGTCCACTATGACATTGTGAAGCCCCACAGGTGTGATGCTACAAGTGACAAGGAATTTTATATGCAGAAGTTCCGCAGCCTGACTGCCTCCTGGCAGAGGCTCTTTGATGTGACTTCTCCCCTCCTTATTAATGCACAACACTGCTGTGGTGTTATTGGCAAGTATTTGGACAGTTCTGTTGTGTAAATGGGTACGAACCGGTGACTCACTATGGAGTTCGCCCGCAGCTCTAGAATGTTATGTGTAGTCCCATCTCTTGACTGGACCACAAGCTTTGAGCTTGCCAAACTCCCAGATGGTCTCCCCACCCCATAGTTGAAGCATGTATTACTAGAGTCGTGGAAAGAAGAGGCAGGGAGAAGAAGTCTCCTGCAGACATTGTTGTGGCTCATCCACCAATCCAGTGAAGATAAGATTTTGCCAGGGATACATATCAGTCCATCCAGGTCATGTATCTGAAGGCAGTACACTGACCTGAATCATGACGGTATCCCTCTGAGATGAAGTCTGGCATCTGGGTTCATGTAATTGCATGCCACCATGTGCTCCAGGAGCTTGAGGCAATTTCTCACTGATGTCTGAGGGGCACACAGAAGTCTCGGATGGCTAGGAGTCTTACTAACCTCAGAAAGGCCCTGCCTAGGGTTGAATCCAGAACTGCGCCAATAAATTCTATTCTCTGGAGGGGTGATATGGTCAATTTCTATCTGTTAATTCCAAGCCTAGGCATTAAGCAACAGGAGTGTTCGATTAATGCATTTCTCCACCCCCATAATTTTGAAACAAAATCTGTACATTCTGAATTATTCTAATATCTGTCTC
>NW_020700595.1:0-1489 GCF_002925995.2 Terrapene triunguis | reverse complement strand
TTGGATAGGTAGGGCTTTGGTGGAGATTGGGTGGGTTTGGAGTAGTGTTTGGCTAGGGTTCAATAGGTAGGTTTGGGTAGGTGTGACGGGTTCGATCACAGAAACCCCCTTGGGAACTGCCAACTGATGTGCCATGACTACTTCTGCCCCTGCTTTCCCTGTCAGCCTGGGAATCCAGCACCCTGTCTTGCTGAGCCAGACATGCCAGTCTGCTCCAACACAGACCCAGGGTCTGAACCACATGCCCCAAAGCTGCAGACTTAACTGAAAGCAACTTACAGAAGTGTTCTTGTCTTTAAAACTCAGATGCCCAATTCCCAATGGGGTCCAAACCCCAAATAAATCCGTTTTACCCTGTATAAAGCGTATACAGGGTAAACTCAAATTGTTCACACTATATAACACTGATAGAGAGATATGCACAGCTGTTTCCTCCCCCCCCCCCCCAGGTATTAATACATACTCTGGGTTCATTAATAGGTAAAAAGTGATTTTATTAAATACAGAAAGTAGGATTTAAGTGGTTCCAAGTAGTAACAGAGAACAAAGTGAATTACCAAGTGAAATAAAATAAAACACGCAAATCTAAGTCTAATACAGTAATAAAACTGAATACCGATAAAATCTAACCCTCAGAGATGTTTCAATAAGTTTCTTTCACAGACTGGATGCCTTCCTAGTTTGGGCACAATCCTTTCCCCTGGTACAGCCCTTGTTCCAGCTCAGGTGGTAGCTAGGGGATTTCTCATGATGGTGCTCCCTTTTCTCTGTTCCACCCACTTATATATCTTTTGCATAAGGCGGGAATCCTTTGTCCCTCTGAGTTCCCACACACCCCTGCTTCTCAATGGAAAAGCACCAGGTTAAAGATGGATTCCAGTTCAGGTGACATGATCATATGTCACTGTAAGACTTCATTACCCACTTGCCAGCACACAGGTATACAGGAAGACTCACAAGCAAAAAAGAGCCATCTACAGACATTTGTCCTGGTTAATGGGAGCCATCAAGATTCCAAACCACCATTAATGTCCCACACTTTGCATAACTACAATAGGCCCTCAGAGATATATTTAATATTTCTAGTTTCAGATACAGGAGTGATACATTTATACAAATAGGATGACCACACTCAGTAGATTATAAGCTTTGTAATGATACCTTACAAGAGACCTTTTGCATGAAGCATATTCCAGTTACATTATATTCATACTCATCAGCATACTTTCATAAAATCATATAGAGTGCAACGTCACAGTAGGTTTGGGTGGGTTGGGTTAGTGTTTGGATACTGTTGGATAGGTAGGGTTTGGATAGAGTTTGGGTGGGACTGGGGTAGCATTTGGTTATGGTTGGATAGATAGGGTTTGGGTTGAGTTTGGGTGGGTTTTGGGTAGCGTAGGTACGATTGGATAGGTAGGGTTTTAGTAGAGTTGGATATTGTGTTTGGGTAGGGTTGGATAGGTAGGGTTTGGGTGGGTTTGGAGCA
>NW_020700594.1:0-1250 GCF_002925995.2 Terrapene triunguis | reverse complement strand
GGGTTTGGGTTGAGTTTGGGTGGGTTTGGGGTAGCGTAGGTAGGATTGGATAGGTAAGGTTTGGGCAGAGTTTGGGGTAGTGTTTGGGTTGTTTTGGGGTAAAAAGTGAGGTGGCAAAGTTTGCAGATGATACTAAACTGCTCAAGAAAGTTAGGACCAAAGCAGACTGTGAAGAACTTCAAAAAGATCTCACAAAACTAAGTGATTGGGCAACAAAATGGCAGATGAAATTTAATGTGGATAAATGTAAAGTAATGCACATTGGAAAAAATAACCCCAACTATACATACAATATGATGGGGGCTAATTTAGGTACAACAAATCAGGAAAAAGATCTTGGAGTCATCGTGGATAGTTCTCTGAAGACGTTCACGCAGTGTGCAGAGGCAGTCAAAAAAAGCAAACAGGATGTTAGGAATCATTAAAAAGGGGATAGAGAATAAAACGGAGAATATATTGTTGCCCTTATATAAATCGATGGTACGCCCACATCTTGAATACTGTGTATAGATGTGGTCTCCTCATCTCAAAAAAGATATACTGGCACTAGAAAAGGTTCAGAGAAGGGCAACTAAAATGATTAGGGGTTTGGAACGGGTCCCATACGAGGAAAGATTAAAGAGGCTAGGACTTTTCAGCTTGGAAAAGAGGAGACTAAGGGGGGATATGATAGAGGTATATAAAATCATGAGTGATGTGGAGAAAGTAGATAAGGAAAAGTTATTTACTTATTCCCATAATACAAGAACTAGGGGCCACCAAATGAAATTAATGGGTAGCAGGTTTAAAACAAATAAAAGGAAGTTCTTCTTCACACAGCGCACTGTCAACTTGTGGAACTCCTTGCCTGAGGAGGTTGTGAAGGCTAGGATTATAACAGCGTTTAAAAGAGAACTGGATAAATTCATGGAGGTTAAGTCCATTAATGGCTATTAGCTAGGATGGGCAAGGAATGGTGTCCCTAGCCTCTGTTGTCAGAGGGTGGAGATGGATGGCAGGAGAGAGATCACTTGATCACTACCTGTTAGGTTCATCCCTCCGGGGCACCTGGCATTGGCTACTGTCGGTAGACAGGATACTGGGCTAGATGGACCTTTGGTCTGACCTAGTACGGCCATTCTTATGTTCTTATGTGTTTGAGGAGGGTTGGATAGGTAGGGTTTGATAGAGCTGGGTGGGTTTGGGGTAGTGTTTGGGTGGGTTTTGGGTAACGTTTGGGTGGCTTTGGCTAGTTGGGGTTTGGGTACAGT
>NW_020700593.1:0-4967 GCF_002925995.2 Terrapene triunguis | reverse complement strand
AACAGGAGGCCCATGAAAGAGAAGAAAAAGCCAAACAGGAGGCCCATAAAAGAGAGATGGAGCTGAAAGAAAAAGAGATGGAACTGGAAGCAGCAAGGACTAGGCAGGATGCATCAGACCATCCTAACAACTCCTCTCCAGGTACCACTTCCCATCCCAGGAAATTCCCCACCTACAAGGCAGGCGATGATACTGAGGCCTTCTTAGAAAATTTTGAAAGGGCCTGCCTTGGATACAGCATCCCTCCACCCCAGTACATGGTAGAGCTGAGACCGCAGCTCAGTGGACCCTTAGCAGAGGTGGCGGCTGAAATGCCTAAGGAACACATGAACAGTTATGAACTTTTTAAAAACAAGGCCAGACTCAGAATGGGGCTAACACCCGAGCATGCCCGTCGGCGGTTCAGAGCCCTAAGGTGGAAACCAGATGTGTCATTTACCCGGCATGCCTACCACATTGACAAAAATTGTGATGCCTGGGTATCAGGAGCAAATGTTAAATCTCTGGAAGATCTGCTTTCCCTAGTAAAAATGGAGCAGTTTTTAGAGGGTGTTCCTGAGGAAATAGAAAGGTACATCCTAGATGGGAAGCCCAAAACTGTAACCGAGGCGGGGGAGATTGGAGCCAAATGGGTGGAGGTGACAGAAAAGAAAAAAGCTAGTAGCAGTTGGAGCGAATATCAGAAGGGGCAAGCCGAAACAAAACCTTACCACCGGGGACAACCCAAGGCCCCACCCACATCCCAAGGGAAACCCCAGACGCCTTCTCACCCCACCACACCAGTCTCCATCAACCAACATCGCCCCGGTGATACCTTAGCAGGGCGATGTTTTAAATGTAATGAACTGGGGCATATAAAGGCTCACTGCCCCAAGAACCCTAACCGATTACAGTTCATTACACCCCAATCACACCAAAGATCCCCAGACCCAGATGCCTCTCTCATACCCTCGGAGCGAAGGGAAACCTTGAGAGTGGGCGGAAAGAAGGTTATCGCTTGGAGGGACACTGGGGCACAAGTGTCAACTATCCACCAATCCCTAGTGGACCCCAAACTCATCAACCCGGAGGCTACAGTGACAATTCAACCCTTCGTGTCACAGTCTGTAACCTTGCCTACAGCCCAGTTGCATGTCCAGTACAAGGGCTGGGCAGGAATGTGGACTTTTGCAGTCTATGACAATTATCCCATCCCCATGCTGCTGGGGGAAGACTTGGCCAACCATGTGAAGCTAGCCAAGAGGGTGGGAATAGTCACCCGCAGCCAGGCTAAGCAAGCTTTCACCCCCATCCCTGTTCCTGAGCCGTCCACCAGGGCCCCGTCTGTGTTACCGGAGACCCAAACACAGGTGGTGGAACCGGATCCCCTGCCAACGACTGCAACAGCCGTAGTGGATCCAATCCCAGAGACCCAGCCAAAGCCAGTCCCGGAACCGGAACTGGCAACGCAACCAGCACCAGAACCATTGCCGGCACTGAGTCCAGCGCTTGCAAACCCGTCTACAACTCCAATGCCAGAGGGCACCAGCGAGCCTGAACTGGCGGAAGCAGCAGATAACCCTACCCAAGAGGCTCAGCCAGAGCCTGAGATACCACATAGTGCACCAGCGGACAGCGGTTCACAGTCAATGGAAACAGTCCCAGCACCTGCATCGCTTCCAGAGGGACCAAGCCCCAGTCCACAGTCCAAGGAGGAACTGATGTCTCCAGCATCAAGGGAACAGTTCCAGGCCGAGCAGGAAGCAGATGACAGCCTTCAGAAAGCTTGGGCGGCGGCACGGAGCACCCCACCGCCTCTCAGCTCTTCTAACCGATCCCGGTTTGTTGTAGAACAAGGACTTTTATACAAGGAAACTCTTTCTGGTGGGCACCAGGAAGACTGGCATCCTCAAAGACAGTTGGTGGTTCCCACTAAGTATCGGGTAAAGCTCTTGAGCTTAGCCCATGATCATCCCAGTGGCCATTCTGGGGTGAACAGAACCAAAGACCGGTTGGGGAAGTCCTTCCACTGGGAGGGAATGGGCAAGGACGTTGCTAATTATGTCCGGTCTTGTGAGGTGTGCCAACGAGTGGGAAAGCCCCAAGACCAGGTTAAAGCCCCTCTCCAGCCACTACCCATAATTGAGGTCCCATTTCAGCGAGTAGCTGTGGATATCCTGGGTCCTTTCCCAAGGAAGACACCCAGAGGAAAGCAGTACGTACTGACTTTCATGGATTTTGCTACCCGATGGCCGGAAGCTGTACCCTTAAGCAACACCAAGGCTAAAAGTGTGTGCCAGGCATTAGCAGACATTTTTGCCAGGGTAGGTTGGCCCTCCGACATCCTTACAGATTCGGGAACTAATTTCCTGGCAGGGAACATGAAAACCCTGTGGGAAGCTCATGGGGTGAATCACTTGGTTGCCACCCCTCATCACCATCAAACCAATGGTCTGGTGGAGAGGTTTAATGGAACTTTGGGGGCCATGATACGTAAATTCATAAATGAACACTCCAATGATTGGGACCTAGTGTTGCAGCAGTTGCTTTTTGCCTACAGGGCTGTACCACATCCCAGTTTAGGGTTTTCACCATTTGAACTTGTGTATGGCTGCGAGGTTAAGGGGCCATTACAGTTGGTGAAGCAGCAATGGGAGGGGTTTACGCCTTCTCCAGGAACTAACATTCTAGACTTTGTAAGCAACCTACAAAACACCCTCCGACACTCTTTAGCCCTTGCTAAAGAAAACCTAAAGAATGCTCAGGAAGAGCAAAAGGCCTGGTATGATAAACATTCCAGAGAACGGTCCTTCAAAGTAGGAGACCAAGTCATGGTCTTAAAGGCGCTCCAGGCCCATAAAATGGAAGCGTCGTGGGAAGGACCATTCACGGTCCAGGAGCGCCTAGGAGCTGTTAACTATCTCATAGCCTCCCCCACCTCCAACATAAAGCCTAAGGTATACCATGTTAATTCTCTTAAGCCCTTTTATTCCAGAGGATTAAACGTTTGCCAGTTTACAGCCCAGGAAACAGATGACGCGGAGTGGCCTGCAGGTGTCTACTACGAAGGAACAAGGAATGGTGGCGTGGAAGAGGTGAACCTCTCCACGACCCTGGGACGTCTGCAGCGACAGCAGATCAAGGAGCTGTGCACAAGCTTTGCACCGATTTTCTCAGCCACTCCAGGACGGACCGAACGGGCATATCACTCCATTGACACAGGTAATGCTCACCCAATTAGAACCCCATCCTACCGGGAGTCACCTCATGCCCAAGCTGCTATACAAAGGGAGATCCAGGACATGCTACAGATGGGTATAATCCGCCCCTCTAACAGTGCATGGGCATCTCCAGTGGTTCTAGTTCCCAAACCAGATGGGGAAATACGCTTTTGCGTGGACTACCGTAAGCTAAATGCTGTAACTCGTCCTGACAACTATCCAATGCCACGCACAGATGAGCTATTGGAGAAATTGGGACATGCCCAATTCATCTCTACTTTAGACTTAACCAAAGGGTACTGGCAAGTACCACTAGATGAACCCGCTAAGGAAAGGTCAGCCTTCGTCACCCAGGCAGGGGTGTATGAATTCAATGTACTCCCTTTCGGGTTGCGAAATGCACCCGCCACCTTCCAAAGACTTGTAGATGGTCTCTTAGCGGGATTGGGAGAATCTGCAGTTGCCTACCTCGATGATGTGGCCATTTTTTCTGATTCATGGACAGAACACCTGAAGCACCTGGGAAAAGTCTTCGAGCGCATCCGACAGGCAGGACTAACTGTTAAGGCTAAAAAGTGTCAAATAGGCCAAAACAGAGTGACGTACCTGGGGCACCAGGTGGGTCAAGGAACTATAAATCCCCTACAGGCCAAAGTGGATGCTATCCAAAAGTGGCCGGTTCCAAAGTCAAAGAAACAGGTCCAATCCTTCTTAGGCTTGGCCGGATATTATAGGCGATTTGTACCACACTACAGCCAAATCGCCGCCCCGCTGACAGACCTAACCAGAAAGAAACAGCCAAATGCAGTTCAGTGGACTGATGAGTGTCAAAAGGCCTTTAACCAGCTTAAGGCAACACTCATGTCTGACCCTGTGCTAAGGGCCCCAGACTTTGACAAACCGTTCCTAGTAACCACAGATGCTTCCGAGAGAGGCGTGGGAGCAGTTTTAATGCAGGAAGGACCGGATCAAGAATTCCATCCTGTCGTGTTTCTCAGCAAAAAACTGTCTGAGAGGGAAAGTCACTGGTCAATCAGCGAAAAGGAATGCTACGCCATTGTGTACGCGCTGGAAAAGCTACGCCCATATGTTTGGGGACGGCGTTTCCAACTACAAACAGACCATGCTGCGCTACAGTGGCTTCATACCGCCAAGGGAAATAACAAAAAACTTCTTCGGTGGAGTTTAGCTCTCCAAAATTTTGATTTTGAAATACAACACATTTCGGGAGCTTCTAACAAAGTGGCTGATGCACTCTCCCGGGAAAGTTTCCCAGAGTTAACTGGTTAACAATTGTTCTTGGAATGAAACATTGTTAGTTTTTATATAATCAGTAGTATGTCTTATTAACTCTGTTTTCTCCTAAAACTCCAGGAAGAAATCACAGCCAGTGTGGAACCGAACGTCCAACACTATCTGTGATTTGGGGGGCGTGTCATAACTATGAAGGGAAGGGTAACAGCTCTCTGTGTACAGAGACTCCAAATCCTTTTACCTGTAAAGGGTTAAGAGGCTCGGGTAACCTGGCTGACGCCTGACCCGAAGGACCAATAAGGAGACAAGATACTTTCAAATCTTGGGGGGGGGAAAGGTTTGTGTGTGTGCTCTTTGTTTTAGGGGTGGTTCGCTCTTGGGACTGAGAGGGACCAGACATCAATCCAGGTTCTCCCCATCTTTCTAAACAAGTCTCTCCTATTTCAAACTAGTAAGTAAAAGACAGGCAAGGCGTCTTAGATTTACTTTGTTTTCTCAACTTGTAAATGTACC
>NW_020700592.1:0-5949 GCF_002925995.2 Terrapene triunguis | reverse complement strand
GTGAATCGCAGGAAGCCGGGGGTGCAGGGCCCTGAGTCCCCCCTACAGTCCGTGACAACTGGTGGCAGTGGTGGGATCTACTGCACCCCGTGGACGGGGCTTCCTGCAGTAAGTGACTGGGGAGAAGTAAAACGAAGGGGGATTGACGGGGACCAGGCGTGCTGAAGAGTCAGAGAGAGACGGTTATCACCCCTGGGAGTGTGTGACCAGCGAGAAGGACTTTTGCAGTAACAGGGTCCCCCGGGGGATCGCAGCGAGTGGTCCCAGGGGCGGAGGAGTCTGCAGCTCGACCCTGGCAGAGAGGTGGTGACCTCGAGAAGGGCTGGCACACTAGGGGTCTCCCTGGAAACTGTGGGGAGCGGTGAGCACACAGGCCTGTGAGTGGCCAGCAGGAAGATGTATGCCAAGCGGCTTAAGAGCGACCTGGTGGAGCTGTGCAAGCAGAGGGGGGTGCGCATTGGGAAGCTCACCAAAGAACAGCTCATTGCCCAGCTGGAGAAGCGAGATCGCGCGAATGAACTGATCCCTGTCTCTGAGGGAAGCAGCCTGGCAGATGCAGCGCAGGCCCCAGTGTCTGTCCCAGCTGGGAGTGGTCAGCCGGCTGCTGAGGGCTTCCCGAGACCCCTCCTTCCTATGCCTAGGGGAAGGGTGGGGAGGAGCCCAGCAAATACCGAGGGCGCAGTGACCCCCCCGGGCAGCAGGGGATCCTCCCGGTGACGCTTGCCGGCCAGCAGGGGATCCTCCCGGCGACGCTCGGCATCCATGGAGCGGAATGGGCTGGAATGGGAGAAAGAGCTAAAACTAAGAGAGCTGGAGGATCGTGAACAACAGAGACAGCATGAAGAGAGACAGAGTGTAATTATGGGGGACTTTAACTTCCCAGATATAGATTGGGGAACAAATGCTAGTAACAATAATAGGGCTCAGATGTTCCTAGACGTGCTAGCAGATGAATTCCTTCATCAAGTAGTAACTGAACCGACGAGGGGGGATGCAATTTTAGATTTGGTGCTGGTGAGTGGTGAGGACCTAGTTGAGGAAATGGTTGTAGGGGACAACCTTGGCTCGAGTGACCATGAGCGAATTTGGTTTAAACTAAATGGAAGGATTAACAGAAATAAAACTGTGACTAAGGTTTATGATTTCAAAAAGGCCAACTTTAATGAATTAAGGCAACTACTTAGGGAAGTGGATTGGGCTAACATACTTAGGGATCTAAAGGCAGATGACGCCTGGGATTGTTTCAAGTTGAAGTTGCACGAGCTGTCCAAGGCCTGTATCCCGAGAAAGGGAAAACGGTTATTAGGCAGGAGATTTAGACGTAGCTGGATGAGCGGGCCTCTCAAACGGGCGATTAAGAAAAAACATAAAGCGTACAAAGAATGGAAGAGGGGAGGGATCGGCAAAGAAACCTACCTTATTGAGGTCAGAGCATGTAGGGATGCAGTGAGAAAGGCCAAAAGCCGTGTAGAGTTGGACCTTGCGAGGGGAATTAAATCCAATAGTAAGAGGTTTTATAGCCATATAAATAGGAAGAAAACAAAGAAAGAGGAAGTGGGACCACTGAAGAATGTAGATGGAGTGGAGATTAAGGATAATTTAGGCATGGCACAATATCTAAATGAATATTTTGCATCGGTCTTTAATAAGGCTAATGAAGGGCTTAGGAATAGAGGGAGCACGACAGAGGGGAATAAAGGAGGGGGGATTGACATTACAGTATTAGAGGTGGAAGCCAAACTTCACCAGCTAAACGGGACTAAATCGGGCGGACCGGATGATCTTCATCCTAGAATATTGAAGGAACTGGCACGAGAAATTGCGAGCCCCTTAGCGATAATTTTTAATGCATCTGTAAACTCAAGGGTGGTACCGTTGGACTGGAAAATAGCTAACGTGGTTCCTATTTTCAAGAAGAGGAAAAAAAGTGACCCGGGTAACTACAGGCCTGTTAGTTTAACATCTGTAGTATGCAAGGTCCTGGAAAAACTTTTGAAGGAGAAAGTAGTTAAGGACCTTGAGGTGAATGGCAATTGGGACAGATTACAACATGGGTTTACAAAAGGCAGATCGTGCCAAACCAACCTGATCTCCTTCTTTGAGAAGGTAACAGACCTTCTAGATAAAGGAAATGCGGTGGATCTAATATACCTCGATTTTAATAAAGCGTTTGATACGGTACCGCATGAGGAATTACTGGTTAAATTAGAAAAGATGGGGATCGATATAAAAATCCAGAGGTGGATTAAGAACTGGTTAAAGGGGAGACTGCAGCGGGTAGTACTGAAGGGTGAACTGTCAGGTTGGAGGGAGGTCACCAGTGGGGTTCCTCAAGGTTCAGTTTTGGGCCCGATTTTATTTAATCTATTTATTACTGACCTTGGAACCGAATGTAGGAGTGGGCTTATAAAGTTTGCGGATGACACAAAGTTGGGAGGCGTTGCCAATTCGGAAAAGGATCGGGATATTCTGCAGGGAGACTTGGATGACCTTGTAAATTGGAGTAATAATAATAGGATGAGATTTAATAGTGAGAAGTGTAAGGTGATGCATTTAGGGATGACTAACAAGAATTTTAGTTATAAGCTGGGGACGCATAGGTTGGAAGTGACGGAGGAGGAGAAGGACCTCGGAGTCCTGGTTGATCGCAGGATGACTATGAGCCGGCAATGTGACGTGGCTGTGAAAAAAGCTAATGCGATCTTGGGATGCATTAGGCGAGGTATTTCTAGTAGGGACAAGGAGGTGCTGCTTCCGCTATACAAGGCGCTGGTGAGACCACATTTGGAGTACTGTGTGCAGTTCTGGTCTCCCATGTTTAAAAAGGACGAACTCAAACTGGAACGGGTACAGAGAAGGGCCACTAGGATGATCCGAGGAATGGAAAACCTTTCCTATGAAAGGAGACTCGAGGAGCTCGGTTTGTTTAGCCTAACCAAAAGAAGGCTGAGGGGGGATATGATTGCTCTCTTTAAATATATCAAAGGGATAAATACCAGGGAGGGAGAGGAATTATTTCAGCTCAGTACTAATGTGGACACGAGAACGAATGGATATAAACTGGCTGTGGGGAAGTTTAGGCTTGAAATTAGACGAAGGTTTCTAACCGTCAGAGGGGTGAAATTCTGGAACAGCCTTCCGAGGGAAACGGTGGGGGCGAAAGACCTCTCTGGCTTCAAGATTAGGCTAGATAAGTTTATGGAGGGAATGGTTTGATGGGATAACGTGATTTTAGTCAATTAGGCAATAACGTGCCATCGCTGGTAAAATGTGGGTCCGGCTGGAGAATCTTGCCTGTATGCTCGGGGTTCTACTGATCGCCATATTTGGGGTCGGGAAGGAATTTTCCTCCAGGGTAAATTGGCAGAGGCCCTGGAGGTTTTTTGCTTTCCTCCGCAGCATAGGGCAGGGGTCTCAAGCTGGAGGATTCTCTGCGACTTGAAGTCTTTAAATCACGATCTGGAGACTTCAACAGCAGAGATAAGGGAAATTGGGTGGGCCAGCTTTTGTGGCCTGCATCATGCAGGAGGTCAGACTAGATGACCATAATGGTCCCTTCTGACCTTAAAGTCTATGAGTCTATGAGAGGCAGCATGAAGAGAGACAGAGGCATCATGAATGGGAGGAGAATGAGAGACAGAGGCAGCATGAAGAGAGAGAGAGGCTGAGGCATCATGAACTGGAGCTGGCGAGGCTGAAGGGCCGCGAGACCCCGGCTGCGGTGAGTGAGGGGGGACCCAAGACTGCACGGAGCTTTGATAAGTGCATCCTGGCCCCACGTAAGGAGGGGGAGGACATGGATGACTTCCTGGATGCCTTTGAGACGGCCTGCGAGCTGCACCAGGTTGATCCTGCGGACAGACTCCGGGTTCTCACCCCCTTACTGGACCCCAAAGCCATGGCATTGTACCGCCAACTGGAAGAGGCGGAGAAAGGGGACTACGAACTATTCAAAAAGGCCCTGCTACGTGAGTTTGGGCTGACCCCTGAGATGTACCGGGAAAGGTTCCGGAGTCAGGATAAAACCCCTGAGATCTCATATCTGCAACTAGCTGTCCGCATGGAGGGATACGCCAGCAAGTGGGCAGATGGGGCCCAGACGAAGGAGGACCTGGTTAAACTGCTGGTATTGGAGCAACTGTATGAGCGGTGCCCATCTGACCTGAGGCTGTGGTTGAGGGACAAAAAACCAGAGAACCCGCGACATGCAGGCCGGCTGGCCGATGAGTTTGTAAAGAGCCGGTCAGGGGATAACAGGGAGGAGTCCCAAAGGAACAGTCCCACCACAACGCAGAGAGAGTCACCATGGGACCTCCCAGCGGGAAAATACGGAAAACCCCCATCAAAGGGGAACATCCGGGGTCAGGGCCATCCGACCCACTCGAGGGGCCCCATGGGACATGGGCTGCTATCACTGTGGCCAGAGAGGCCACATACGGGCCCAGTGCCCCAGGCTCAGGGACAGACTGAGCAGACCGAACCCACAGAGGGTTGACTGGGTAGAGACCCAGCCGGGCGAGAGGCAGCATTCCCAGGGAAGGGGGGCTGGCAGCGTACCACCTGCTAAGGAGGGAGGAGAGCTCCAGGCCAGCTCCTCTGGGGGGCTGGATGCTCCAGACTCAGGGTTTTTGGTTTATACGGTGGGCGCGGGGCGGTCCCTCCGGAGAGAGTACCTTGTTCCCCTGGAGGTGGATGGGAGGAAGGTCAATGGATACTGGGATACGGGCGCAGAGGTGACGCTGACCCGGCTCGAGGTGGTGGCCCCAGATCAGGTGGTGCCCAACACCTACCTGACCCTGACGGGGGTGGGCGGGACCCCAGTCAAAGTGCCCGTGGCGAGGGTACACCTGAAGTGGGGGGCCAAGGAGGGCCCCAAGGACATGGGGGTACACCCGTATTTACCCACTGAGGTGTTGATGGGGGGAGGACCTGGAGGACTGGCCAAGCAACCCCCAGGGTGCCCTGGTTGTGACCCGGAGTCAGAGCCGGCGAGGGGCACTGCGCCCTGACCTTGGGGAGGGTGCCTTGCCCGAGGCGCAGGACCCTAACCTGGTGGGGAGGGAACACCCAGGGACATGGCTCAGGGAGGCTGCGGCTTCAGACCCAGCCGGCGAGAAAGAGCAGGTGGCCATCCCTGTCCCAGCTGCTGAGTTCCAGGCCGAGATGCAGAAAGATCCCTCCTTGCGGAAGATAAGGGACCTGGCCGACCTCGGTGCGGTACAGACCATGGGCAGAGGTGGCCGGAAAAGGTTCCTGTGGGAGAAGGGGTTCCTGTACTGAGAATGGGCTCCCCCAGGGAAAATGGAGTCAGGGGGGATCAGGAGGCAGCTGGTGGTACCCCAGAAGTATCGCCGCCAGCTGCTGTACCGGGCCCACGACACCCGCCTCCCAGGGAACCTGGCGTACCCAGCAGAGGCTGCTACGGAGCTTTTACTGGCCTGGGGTCTTTGTTACTGTCCGGCAGTACTGCCGATCCTGTGACCCCTGTCAGAGGGGGAGGAAGGCCCGGGACAAGGGGAAAACGGCTTTAGGACCCTTGCCCAGCATAGAGGAGCCTTTCCGGAGGGTGGCCAAGGTTAAAAGGGGGGCTCTGAACCAAGATAGCCCGAAGCACAGACCTCCAGACTGGAGTGCTGGGAGAAGACCACAGCCCAGTTGGAACCCCAGGGGTATTGGGGTGGGAAAAGGGCACAGGCCGCATAACCCTTCCCACATGCGAACTGTGAATGCCCTCGAGCACCCCCGACCTAAGGGGGGGCGTGAAACTGGAGGGGCCTGGTGTAATTCTCACCAAGGAATGGGAGGGATGCTGGGGCATCCATGGGAACGGGGGTAGGTTCGAACTTCCCCGGGTCACTGGCTAAAGTGACCCCGCTCAGTTCGGTCTCGGAGGGAGGAGAGATGTGACGAACTGGGACTGTTCTTACTGTGGTCTGTGAATGCTGACAG
>NW_020700591.1:0-1493 GCF_002925995.2 Terrapene triunguis | reverse complement strand
TGGAGCGCCTTTAAGACCATGACTTGGTCTCCTACTTTGAAGGACCGTTCTCTGGAATGTTTATCATACCAGGCCTTTTGCTCTTCCTGAGCATCCTTTAGGTTTTCTTTAGCAAGGGCTAAAGAGTGTCGGAAGGTGCTTTGTAGGTTGCTTACAAAGTCTAGAATGTTAGTTCCTGGAGAAGGCGTAAACCCCTCCCATTGCTGTTTCACCAACTGTAATGGCCCCTTAACCTCGCGGCCATACACAAGTTCAAATGGTGAAAACCCTAAACTGGGATGTGGTACAGCCCTGTAGGCAAAAAGCAACTGCTGCAACACTAGGTCCCAATCACTGGAGTGTTCATTTACGAATTTACGTATCATGGCCCCCAAAGTTCCATTAAACCTCTCCACCAGGCCATTGGTTTGATGGTGGTAAGAGGTGGCAACCAAGTGATTCATCCCATGAGCTTCCCACAGGTTTTTTATGGTCCCTGCCAGGAAATTAGTTCCCGAATCCATAAGGATGTCGGAGGGCCACCCTACCCTGGCAAAAATGTCTGCTAATGCCTGGCACACACTTTTAGCCCTAGTGTTGCTTAAGGGTACTGCTTCCGGCCATCAGGTAGCAAAATCCATGAAAGTCAGTACGTACTGCTTTCCTTGGGTGTCTTCTTTGGGAAAGGACCCAGAATATCCACAGCTACTCGCTGAAATGGGACCTCAATTATGGGTAGTGGCTGGAGAGGGGCTTTAACCTGGTCTTGGGGCTTTCCCACTCGTTGGCACACCTCACAAGACCGGACATAATTAGCAACATCCTTGCCCATTCCCTCCCAGTGGAAGGACTTCCCTAACCGGTCTTTGGTTCTGTTCACCCCAGAATGGCCAATGGGATGATCATGGGCTAAGCTCAAGAGCTTTACCCGATACTTAGTGGGAACTACCAACTGTCTTTGAGGATGCCAGTCTTCCTGGTGCCCACCAGAAAGAGTCTCCTTGTATAAAAGTCCTTGTTCTACAACAAACCGGGATCGGTTAGAAGAGCTGAGAGGCGGTGGGGTGCTCCGTGCCGCCGCCCAAGCTTTCTGAAGGCTGTCATCTGCTTCCTGCTCAGCCTGGAACTGTTCCCTTGATGCTGGAGACATCAGTTCCTCCTTGGACTGTGGACTGGGGCTTGGCCCCTCTGGAAGCGATGCAGGTGCTGGGGCTGTTTCCATTGACTGTGAACCGCTGTCCGCTGGTGCACTATGTGGTATTTCAGGCTCTGGCTGAGCCTCTTGGGTAGGGTTATCTGCTGCTTCCGCCAGTTCAGGCTCACTGGTGCCCTCTGGCATTGGAGTTGTAGACGGGTTTGCAAGCGCTGGACTCAGTGCTGGCAATGGTTCTGATGCTGGTTGCATTGCCAGTTCCGGTTCTGGGACTGGCTTTGGCTGGGTCTCTGGGATTGGATCCACTACGGCTGTGTGACGAACTGGGACTGTTCTTACTGTGGTCTGTGAATGCTGACAG
>NW_020700590.1:0-2094 GCF_002925995.2 Terrapene triunguis | reverse complement strand
CCCAAGAGCGAACAACCCCCAAAACAAAGAGCACAAACAAAAGCCTTCCCCCCACCAAGATTTGAAAGTATCTTGTCCCCTTATTGGTCCTTTGGGTCAGGTGTCAGCCAGGTTACCCGAGCTTCTTAACCCTTTACAGGTAAAAGGATTTTGGAGTCTCTGGCCAGGAGGGATTTTATAGTACTGTACACAGGAGAGCTGTTACCCTTCCCTTTATAGTTATGACACGCCCCCCAAATCACAGATAGTGTTGGACGTCCGGTTCCACACTGGCTGTGATTTCTTCCTGGAGCTCTAGGAGAAAACAGAGTTAATAAGACACATGTACCTTTAGACATACTACTGATTATATAAAAACTAACAATATGTTCTAGTCCAAGAACAATTTTTAACCAGTTGACTCTGGGAAACTTTCCCGGGAGAGTGCATCAGCCACTTTGTTAGAAGCTCCTGAAATGTGTTGTATTTCAAAATCAAAATCTTGGAGAGCTAACTCCACCGAAGAAGTTTTTTGTTATTCCCCTTGGCGGTATGAAGCCACTGTAGCGCAGCATGGTCTGTTTGTAGTTGGAAACGCCGTCCCCAAACATATGGGCGTAGCTTTTCCAGCGCGAACACAATGGCGTAGCATTCCTTTTCACTGATTGACCAGTGGCTTTCCCTCTCAGTCAGTTTCTTGCTGAGAAACACGACAGGATGGAATTCTTGATCCGGTCCTTCCTGCATTAAAACTGCTCCCACGCCCCGCTCGGACGCATCTGTGGTTACTAGGAACGGTTTGTCAAAGTCTGGGGCCCTTAGCACAGGGTCAGACATGAATGTCGCCTTAAGCTGGTTAAAGGCCTTTTGACACTCCTCAGTCCACTGAACTGCATTTGGCTGTTTCTTTCTGGTTAGGTCTGTCAGCGGGGCGGCGATTTGGCTGTAGTGTGGTACAAATCGCCTATAATATCCGGCCAAGCCTAAGAAGGATTGGACCTGTTTCTTTGACTTTGGAACCGGCCACTTTTGGATAGCATCCACTTTGGCCTGTAGGGGATTTATAGTTCCTTGACCCACCTGGTGCCCCAGGTAAGTCACTCTGTTTTGGCCTATTTGACACTTTTTAGCCTTAACAGTTAGTCCTGCCTGCCGGATGCACTCGAAGACTTTTTCCAGGTGCTCCAGGTGTTCTGTCCATGAATCAGAAAAAATGGCCACATCATCGAGGTAGGCAACTGCAGATTCTCCCAATCCCGCTAGGAGACCATCTACAAGTCTTTGGAAGGTGGCGGGTGCATTTCACAACCCGAAAGGGAGTACATTGAATTCATACACCCCTGCCTGGGTGATGAAGGCTGACCTTTCCTTAGCGGGTTCATCTAGGGGTACTTGCCAGTACCCTTTGGTTAAGTCTAAAGTAGAGATGAATTGGGCATGTCCCAATTTCTCCAATAGCTCATCTGTGCGTGGCATTGGATAGTTGTCAGGACGAGTTACAGCATTTAGCTTACGGTAGTCCACGCAAAAGCGTATTTCCCCATCTGGTTTGGGAACTAGAACCACTGGAGATGCCCATGCACTATTAGAGGGGCGGATTATACCCATCTGTAGCATGTCCTGGATCTCCCTTTGTATAGCAGTTTGGGCATGAGGTGACTCCCGGTAGGGTGGGGTTCTAATTGGGTGAGCATTACCTGTGTCAATGGAGTGGTATGCCCGTTCGGTCCGTCCTGGAGTGGCTGAGAAAATTGGTGCAAAGCTTGTGCACAGCTCCTTGATCTGCTGTCGCTGCAGACGTCCAAGGGTCGTGGAGATGTTCACCTCTTCCACGCCACCATCCTTTTTTCCTTCGTAGTAGACACCTTCAGGCCACTCCGCCTCATCTGTTTCCTGGGCTGTAAACTGGGAAACCTTTAATTCTCTGGAATAAAAGGGCTTAAGAGAATTAACATGGTATACCTTAGGCTTTATGCTGGAGGTGGGGGATGCTATGAGATAGTTAACAGCTCCTAGGTGCTCCTGGACCGTGAATGGTCCTTCCCACGATGCTTCCATTTTATGGGCCTGGAGCGCCTTTAAGACCATGACTTGGTCTCCTACTTTGAAGGACCG
>NW_020700589.1:0-1003 GCF_002925995.2 Terrapene triunguis | reverse complement strand
GTGAATCGCAGGAAGCCGGGGGTGCAGGGCCCTGAGTCCCCCCTACACTCCGTGACAGGCTGTTGCAGTCGTTGGCAGGGGATCCGGTTCCACCACCTTTGTTTGGGTCTCTGGTAACACAGACGGGCCCCTGGTGGACGGCTCAGGAACAGGGATGGGGGTGAAAGCTTGCTTAGCCTGGCTGCGGGTGACTATTCCCACCCCCTTGGCTAGCTTCACATGGTTGGCCAAGTCTTCCCCCAGCAGCATGGGAATGGGATAATTGTCATAGACTGAAAAAGTCCACATTCCTGACCAGCCCTTGTACTGGACATGCAACTTGGCTGTAGGCAAGGTTACAGACTGTGACACGAAGGGTTGAATTGTCACTGGAGCCTCTGGGTTGATGAGTTTGGGGTCCACTAGGGATTGGTGGATAGTTGACACTTGTGCCCCAGTGTCCCTCCAAGCGATAACCTTCTTTCCGCCCACTCTCAAGGTTTCCCTTCGCTCCGAGGGTATGAGAGAGGCATCTGGGTCTGGGGATCTTTGGTGTGATTGGGGTGTAATGAACTGTAATCGGTTGGGGTTCTTGGGGCAGTGAGCCTTTATATGTCCCAGTTCATTACATTTAAAACATCGCCCTGCTAAGGTATCACCGGGGCGATGTTGGTTGGTGGAGACTGGTGTGGTGGGGTGAGAAGGCGTCTGGGGTTTCCCTTGGGATGTGGGTGGGGCCTTGGGTTGTCCCCGGTGGTAAGGTTTTGTTTCGGCTTGCCCCTTCCGATATTCACTCCAACTGCTACTAGTTTTTTTTCTTTTCTGCCACCTCCACCCATTTGGCTCCAATCTCCCCCGCCTCAGTTACAGTTTTGGGCTTCCCATCTAGGATGTACCTTTCTGTTTCCTCAGGAACACCCTCTAAAAACTGCTCCATTTGCATTAGGAAGGGCAACTCTTCCGTAGATTTAACATTTGCTCCTGATATCCAGGCATCCCAATTTTTCCCAATGTGGTAGGCATG
>NW_020700588.1:0-3196 GCF_002925995.2 Terrapene triunguis | reverse complement strand
GGACGCCGGGGGTGCAGGGCCCTGAGTCCCCCCATACTCCGTGACAACTGGTGGCAGCGGTGGGATCTACTGCACCCCGTGGACGGCGCTTCCTGCAGTAAGTGACTGGGGAGAAGTAAAACGAAGGGGGATTGACGGGGACCAGGCGTGCTGAGGAGTCAGAGAGAGACGGTTATCACCCCTGGGAGTGTGTGACCAGCGAGAAGGACTTTTGCAGTAACAGGGTCCCCCGGGGGATCGCAGCGAGTGGTCCCAGGGGCGGAGAAGTCTGCAGCTCGACCCTGGCAGAGAGGTGGTGACCTCGAGAAGGGCTGGCACACTAGGGGTCTCCCTGGAAACTGTGGGGAGCGGTGAGCACACAGGCCGGTGAGTGGCCAGCAGGAAGATGTATGCCAAGCGGCTTAAGAGTGACCTGGTGGAGCTGTGCAAGCAGAGGGGGGTGCGCATTGGGAAGCTCACCAAAGAACAGCTCATTGCCCAGCTGGAGAAGCAAGATCGCGCGAATGAACTGATCCCTGTCTCTGAGGGAAGCCGCCTGGCAGATGCAGCGCAGGCCCCAGAGTCTGTCCCAGCTGGGAGTGGTCAGCCGGCTGCTGAGGGCTTCCCGAGACCCCTCCTTCCTATGCCTAGGGGAAGGGTGGGGAGGAGCCCAGCAAATACCGAGGGCGCAGTGACCCCCCCGGCCAGCAGGGGATCCTCCCGGCCACGCTCGCCGGCCAGCAGGGGATCCTCCCGGCCACGCGCGGCATCCGTGGAGCGGAATGAGCTGGAATGGGAGATAGAGCTAAAACTGAGAGAGCTGAAGGATCGTGAACAACAGAGGCAGCATGAAGAGAGACAGAGGCGTCATGAACGGGAGGAGAATGAGAGACAGAGGCGTCATGAACGGGAGGAGAATGAGAGACAGCGTCAGCAGGAACTGGAGCTGGCGAGGCTGAAGGGCCGCGCGACCCCGGCTGCGGTGAGTGAGGGGGGACCCAGGACTGCACGGAGCTTTGATAAGTGCATCCTGGCCCCACGTAAGGAGGGGGAGGACATGGATGACTTCCTGGATGCCTTTGAGACGGCCTGCGAGCTGCACCAGGTTGATCCTGCGGACAGACTCCGGGTTCTCACCCCCTTACTGGACCCCAAATCCGTGGCATTGTACCGCCAACTGGACGAGGCGGAGAAAGGGAACTACGAACTATTCAAAAAGGCCCTGCTACGTGAGTTTGGGCTGACTTCGGAGATGTACCGGGAAAGGTTCCGGAGTCAGGATAAAACCCCTGAGATCTCATATCTGCAACTAGCCGTCCGCATGGAGGGATACGCCAGCAAGTGGGCTGATGGGGCCCAGACAAAGGAGGACCTGGTTAAACTGCTGGTATTGGAGCAACTGTATGAGCGGTGCCCATCCGACCTGAGGCTGTGGTTGGTGGACAAAAAACCAGAGAACCCGCGACATGCAGGCCGGCTGGCCGATGAGTTCGTGAAGAGCCGGGCAGGGGCTGGCAGGGAGGAGTCCCAAAGGAGCAGGCCCGCTGCCATGCAGAGAGAGAGTCACCCGGGTACCTCCCAAAAGGGGAATGTGGGGAATCCCCTCCCATGGGGAATGCCCAGGGTCAGGGACAACCGACCGGCTCGAGGGGACACATGGGACATGGTCTGCTATCACTGTGACCAGAGAGGTCACCTACGGGCCCAGTGCCCCAGACTCAGGGACAGACTGAGCAGACCAGACCCACCGAGGGTTGACTGGGTAGAGACCCAGCCGGGCGAGAGGCGGCACTCCCAGGGAAGGGGGGCTGGCAGAATACCACCTGCTAAGGAGGAAGGAGAGCTCCAGGCCAGCTCCTCTGGGGGGCTGAATGCTCCAGACTCAGGGTTTTTGGTTTATACGGTGGGCGCGGGGCGGTCCCTCCGGAGAGAGTACCTTGTTCCCCTGGAGGTGGATGGGAGGAAGGTCGATGGATACTGGGATACGGGCGCAGAGGTGACACTGGTCCGGCCCGAGGTGGTGGCCTCAGATCGGATGGTGCCCAACACCTTCCTGACTCTGACGGGGGTGGGTGGGACCCCATTCAAGGTACCTGTGGCGAGGGTACGCCTGAAGTGGGGGCCCAAGGAGGGCCCCAAGGACGTGGGGGTACACCCGTATTTGCCCACTGAGGTGTTGATGGGGGGGGACCTGGAGGACTGGCCAAGCAACCCCCAGAATGCGCTGGTTGTGACCCGCAGTCAGAGCCGGCGAGGAGCACTGCGCCCTGACCTTGGGGAGGGTGCCTTGCTCGAGGCGCAGGACCCTAACCTGGTGGGGAGGGAACGCCCAGGGACACGGCTCAGGGAGGCTGCGGCTTCAGACCCAGCCGGCGAGAGAGAGCAGGTGGCCATCCCTGTCCCAGCTGCTGAGTTCCAGGCCGAGGTGCAGAAAGATCCCTCCTTGCGGAAGATAAGGGACCTGGCCGACCTCGGTGTGGTACAGACCATGGGGAGAGGTGGCCGGAAAAGGTTCCTGTGGGAGAAGGGGTTCCTGTACCGAGAATGGGCTCCCCCAGGGAAGATGGAGTCAGGGGGGATCAGGAGACAGCTGGTGGTACCCCAGAAGTATCGCCGCCAGCTGCTGTACCGGGCCCATGACATTCCCCTCTCAGGGCACCAGGGAACCTGGCGTACCCAGCAGAGGCTGCTACGGAGCTTTTACTGGCCTGGGGTCTTTGTTACTGTCCGGCAGTACTGCCGATCCTGTGACCCCTGTCAGAGGGGGAGGAAGGCCCGGGACAAGGGGAAAACGGCTGTAGGACCCTTACCCAGCCTAGAGGAGCCTTTCCAGAGGGTGGCCAAGGTTAAAAGGGGGGCTCTGAACCAAGAGAGCCCGAAGCACAGACCTCCAGACTGGAGTGCTGGGAGAAGACCCCAGCCCAGTTGGAACCCCAGGGGTATTGGGGTAGGAAAAGGGCACGGGCCGCATAACCCTTCCCACATGCGAACTGCGAATGCCCTCGAGCACCCCGACCTAAGGGGGGGACGTAAAACTGGAGGGGCCTGGTGTAATTCTCACCAAGGAATGGGAGGGATGCTGGGGCATCCATGGGAACGGGGGTAGGTTCGAACTTCCCCGGGTCACTGGCTGAAGTGACCCCGCTCAGTTCGGTCTCGAAGGGGGGAGATGTGACGAACTGGGTCTGTTCTTACTGTGGTCTGTGAATGCTGACAG
>NW_020700587.1:0-1049 GCF_002925995.2 Terrapene triunguis | reverse complement strand
CTGTGACGGGTTGGATCACAGAAACCCCCTTGGGAGCTGCCACCCGATGTGCCAAGACTACCCCTACTTCTGTTTTCCCTGCCAGCTCAGGACTCCAGCACCCCGTCTTGCTGAATTAGACACTCCAGTCCACTTCAACACAGACCCAGGGTCTGAATTACTTGTCCCAAAGCTACAAGTTTACCCAAAAACAGCTCACAGGAGTGTGCTTGTCTTTAGCACTCAGATGCCCAACTCCCAATGGGGTCTAAACCCAGATAAATCCGTTTTACCCTGCATAAAGCTTATGCAGGGCAAACTCAAATTGTTCGCCCTCTATAACACAGATAGAGAGATATGCACAGTTGTTTGCTCCCCCAGGTATTAATACATACTCTGAGTAAATTACTAAATAAAAAGTGATTTTATTAAATACAGACAGTAGGATTTAAGTGGTTCAAAGTAGTAACAGACAGAACAAAGTAAGTCACAAGCAAAATAAAATAAAATGCGCAAATCTATGCCTAATCAAACTAAATACAGATAAGTTCCTCACCAGTTCCAGAATGCTCCCTTTTACAGGCTAATCTTCCTTTAGCCTGGGTCCAGCAATCTCTCACAACCCCTGTAGTTACTGTCTTTTGTTTCAGTTTCCTTCAAGCATCCTGGGGGGGTGGAGAGGCTCCTTCTTTAGCCAGCTGAAGACAAAATGGAGGGGTCTCCCCCAGGGTTAAATAGACTCTCTCTTGTGGGAGGAGACCCCCCCTCCTCCCTCCTATGCAAAGTCCAGCTCCAAGATGGAGTTCTGGAGTCACCTGGGCAAGTCACATGTCCCTGCATGACTCAGTCTTTACAGGCTGAAGCCATTGCCCACATGGAATCTTGCATGTCTCCAGGAAGACTTCTTATGTGGATTGGAGCATCCCAAGATGCATTGTTCCCTGATCAGGTACTTAACCTGGCGAATTCCTTCCTAAAGAAGCTGACCAAATGCCTCCCAAAGCTTACTTAGAAACCAAGCAAGCATACAGCCCATATTCTTAACCTCAAGTAGAAAATGATATATATAT
>NW_020700586.1:0-5277 GCF_002925995.2 Terrapene triunguis | reverse complement strand
ATATATATATATGTACAAATAGGATGAATAGATATAGTAGACCATAACCTTTACGGAGATATGTTACCTGGCACAGGCAGCACCAAACATATTCCAGTTATGTCATACATACATTTATAAGCACCCCCTCCCCACAAAGCCTTATGGGGTACACGGTCACACCCTCCCCCTGAACTTACTGCCAGAGACTTGGACACTGTCCATGGCGGAGGCAGTATACCTAAAGTTCCTCTTTTCTGGACAGGGCATCTGCTACCCAGTTCTCCTTTCCTTTATCATGAGTAATCTCCATGTCAAACTCCTGTAGGACCAGGCTCCAGCGTAGCAGTTTGGAGTTGGTGCCCTTAGTTCGGTGAAGCCATACTAAAGGTGAATGGTCAGTTAGAATTCTGAACCTCCTATTAAAAAGGTAAGGTCTTAATTGTTTGACGGCCCACACAATGGCATAGCATTCCTTCTCTATAACAGAGTAATTCTGTTCGGCCGGGGACAGTTTTTTGCTCAGGAAGGCAATGGGATGCTTCTTACTGTCTTCCCCTGTCTGCATCAGCACAGCACCCAACCCTGTGTCTGACGCGTCAGTGCACAACTCAAAAGGCTTTTCGAAGTCAGGGCTGGCCAGCACAGGCTTCGCGGACAGGAGTGCTTTTACCTTGTTGAAGCCTTTTTGGCATGCCTCTGACCAAATGACCTTATTAGGTTGATGCTTTTTACATAAGTCCGTGATTGGGGACACAACGTCACTGAACCCCACCACAAACCTCCTGTAATAGTTTGCCAAGCCTATGAAGGATTGGACTTGCCTTTTAGTCTGGGGTACAGGCCATTTCACGATGGCTTCCACCTTAAGAGGGTCGGGGGATATTTTACCCCCCCCCTACCCAGTGCCCCAGATAAGGGACTTTGGCTGCCCCTATCTTGCACTTGGAGGGCTTCACAGTTAGCCCAGCCTCTTTGAGCTTTGATAGCACGACTTCCAGGTGCTCTCTGTGGTCACCCCAGGTGTTGCTGAATACAGCAATGTCATCTATATATGCCCTAGCATAATGCTGCAAGCCATTTAACACTCTGTTGACCAGTCTCTGGAAGGTGGCACCCGCATTTACCAGACCAAAAGGTAACACTGTGAATTCGTAGAGCCCTATGTCCGTGATAAAAGCTGATTTTTGTTGCGCCTCTCCCTCCAGAGGGATCTGCCAGTAACCTTTGGTCAGATCAAAGGTACTAAGGTACTTGGCTTGGCTCAGCACATGCAGCATGTCATCAATTCTTGGCATGGGGTATGCATCTGTTACAGTGACAGCATTGAGTTTTCTATAGTCTACACAAAATCTAACGGTGCCATCTCTTTTGGGGACCAAGACCACAGGGGAAGCCCATGCACTGTCGGAATCCTTAATCACCCCCAAGTCCAACATGCTTTGTATCTCAGCCTGAATTTGCTCCTTCACCTTGCCGGAGGCCCTATAAGGCCTGGAAGGAGGAGGTTGAGCCCCTTTCGTGAGGATCCTATGGGACAGCAAGTGCGTCCTCCCTGGTTTGTTGGAAAATACCTCACTGTACTTCTGCAGTGTTGACAATGCTTCCCTCCTTTCGAGTGGTGTCAGCTCACTACAGATTTCTATACTTTCAAGGGACGACCTGTCTTGGCATTCAGCCATCAGATCAGTGAGTGGGTGTGCCTCGGTTTCCCCTTCGACGCAACAGATCATGTTTACCTCGGCCACTCTGCTGTGATAGGCCTTGAGTCTGTTTACGTGTACCAATTGGGGTACCGCACCATCCAGGGGCTTTTTAACTTTAAGTGTCCTCATTCGCCACTTCCACCACTTTAAAGGGCCCCTCCCAGGAGTTTTGCATCTTGAACTTTTTGGCAGGGCCGAGTACCATGACCAAATCTCCTACATCAAAAGTGCGTTTACAAGTATTTTTATCATACCAAGCCTTTTGCTTGGCCTGACTGCTCTGGAGGTTGTTTTGTACAATCTCCATCATGTCTTTCAACTCCCTCCTGAACCTCTGGACATACTCAGTCACAGGTTCCTCCCTTACCGTGTTGCATCCTTCCCAGGTATCCCTGATGAGATCGAGGGGTCCCCTCACTTTCCTCCCATACAGAAGGTCAAATGGAGAAAAGCCTGTGGACTCTTGGGGTACCTCCCTGTAGGCATACAGCAGGAACGGTAATAGTTCATCCCAACTTTGGCCCCTTTTCTTGGCATACATCCCCAGCATGGATTTTAGGGTCCCATTGAATCTTTCCACCAGCCCATTGGCCTGGGGATGGTAGGGGGCCGTCTTAAGCTGTTTCACTCCACACACCTTCCATAGCTCATTGAACAACTGCGACATAAAGTTTGCCCCCCGATCTGACAAAATTTCCTTAGGGAAGCCCACTCTGCTGAATATGATGAGCAGAGCTCTTGCCACTGTCTCGGCTTCTATGTTAGACAGTGCAATTGCCTCAGGGTACCGAGTGGCGAAGTCTACTACCACCAAGATATACTTGTTCCCTCTCCGGGTGGGGCGTGGCATAGGGCCCACTATGTCTATTGCCACTCTTTGGAATGCCTCCTGGATGATGGGCAAGGGACGCAGCGGAGCCTTTTGGGGTCCCCCCGGCTTCTTCCTCTCCTGACACACCACACAAGTCCTACAATAATCCCTCACCTCATTCTGTATCCCTGGCCAGTAGAAATTCCTCCTCAGCCTGTCATATGTTCTCTGTACCCCCAAGTGACCAGCAAAGGGACTGTCATGCGCTACCAGCACTAATTCCCCTCGGTGTTGGCTGGGTACAACCAACTGCTTATAGGGTTGACCGGGACCCTGGTTTTTCGCTACAGGGGCCTGCCTGTACAGTTTCCCGTCCTCTTCAAAAAACTTCTCCCCCCCCCTCCCTTCCTGGAGTTCCCTCCGAGATACACTTTCTTATACTTTCAAGGGAGGGGTCCGCCCTTTGTCTAGCTGCAAATTCCTGACAGACAACCCTTGAGATAGCGTCCCTGGGCACTGACTGCATCTCCCCTGCCCCCACCCCTGGGAGCCTGTTGTCCTCAGCCAGACAGAGGCCTGGCTCTGCCTCTCCCATATTTGGAAGTACCCCGCCTCCCTGCACTGTTCTGTCAATGAGACCCTCCCCCAACTCCTCTATGGGTTCCAAGGTCCCCGCCCCATCCCTGGGGGCTCCCTCTGAGTCACCCACCACCATGTTCCCTGGGGCAGGAGGTGTTGGCTTGTTCAGCTGCATCAGACCTACAGTCATCAGCCGGAACAGCCTCCCCCTCACAGCCTTTCTTCATGCTGCGAGTTACCACACTAACAGTCCTAGTTCTGCTGAAAAAATCATTTCCCAGCAACATGTCCGCGGGGATGTCCTCGAGCATCCCCACCAGTAAATCCCTTTCCATACCTTCCCATTCCACATGAACCTTAGTCAGGGGCACAGGGAACCTCTGCGGCCCCACTCCCTTAATGTGGGTCATCTGCCCCGTCAGAACACTAGCATCTGGGACCACACTCGGTCGAACCAGAGAGAACTGAGCCGCCGTATCCCTCCATCCCAGACACTCCATGCCATCGATCTTGACAACCTTGATGTGTTCCCTGTCCGCTTCACTGGGCCCCATGTCCATCAAGCTGGTGTGATAAGAGGTGGGGGTGCCCTCTGGGGCCTCAGGGCTGAAGGCAACCGAGCTAACATGGGACAAGGGAGGTTTATTCTCCTTCAATTTGGGACAGCTACTCCTCAGGTGCCCTGGGGAATTGCAGTGAAAGCACCGTCTGGGATCCCCTGCTTGTGCAGGAAATTTGGGACGAGTAACAGGAGAATGGGGGGGTGACTGCCCAGCCTCCTTTCTCCCAGACCCAGGGGTAAAACGGTGATTCTGCTTTCCCCCAACCTTATACCCCTCCACCAGTGGTTTATGTTTGATCGCAGCTTGTGCTTGTTCATAAGAGTCAGCATACTCAGCTAATTCACCCACTGCATTTACCTTTTTGTCCCACAAATACTGTTTCACCTCATCACTGCACATATTCAGGAAGTGTCCCTGAGTAACCAGATCACACATCCCTTCAAAGCTGGTAATGCCTCTCCCCCGCACCCATTTATCTACCAAATCTCTCATTTCATTGGCATAAGCCACATTACTTAATCCAGATCCCCTCTTAAGGTTCCTGAATTTAACCCTGTAGGTTTCAGGTGTAACCTGAAACTGTTTCAAAACCAGTTCCTTGAATTTACCATAGTTTGAAGCATCATCAATAGGCATCTTATTGATCATCTTCTGATCTTCAGGGATGGCATGGAGGGTGCACAGTCTCTCAAAGGTGATGAAATATTCGGCGATATCGCTGGACTCGTCATACTGTGGACATAGTCGCTCCCATTTGTGGATTTTTGGGGAAGTGGAGCCAGCCGGGGGAGGGTTTTGTCTCCTCGACTCCATAACAGTCAGTTCATGTTTCTGGGCCTCCCTCTGGGCCTCCATAGCCCTCTCGTGGGCAGCTGCCTCTGCCTCCGCCCTCACTGCCTCCACCTCCATAGCCCTCTCGTGGGCAGCTGTCTCTGCCTCTGCTCTCGCTGCCTCCGCCTCCATAGCTCTCTTGTGGGCAGCTGTCTCTGCCTCCGCTCTCGCTGCCGCCCTCGCTGCCTCCATAGCTCTCTTGTGGGCAGCCTCTTCCCTTGCATGTTCTGCCTCCCTGGCACTAATTTCTAATTGTCTTAGTTCCAACTGTCTCTTATGTTCATTTTCTTTCTCTTTTGCTACCAGCCTGGCCAGCTTTAGTTTATTAGCAGTGTCACTAGTACTCATTGTCCTGCTTTCTTGTGCTGGGCTACAATCCCTCTGCAGTTCACTGAAACTGAGGTCACTAGTACTCATTTTCCTGCTTTCTTGTGCTGGGCCACAACCCCTCTGCAGTTCACTGAAACTGAGATGCACTCAGCTCAGGGGATTCTTAGTTAACCAAGACTTTCACAGTGCCCAGCGTTCAGCTTTTCTGAGCAATTTGTACCCTGTGCAGTTTTAGTTTCTTCTGATCTTCCGTCTTACTTATTTTGCTTCCTTTTCTGTCCCTACTTCCCTTTCCCGAAATAAGCAAACAGAAAATAACAAACCAGTAACCACTTTGTCTGTTCTCCAGCCACCACACTTAAAACTCACTTAAAATCTCTACCAGTATCTCAAAGCAATCAGCTGTGCACAGACCCTGCTCGACTACACCACTGTGACGGGTTGGATCACAGAAACCCCCTTGGGAGCTGCCACCCGA
>NW_020700585.1:0-2279 GCF_002925995.2 Terrapene triunguis | reverse complement strand
GGCCAGCAGGGCGGCTGGCGGAGAGGCGTGGCAAGTGGCCAGCAGGGAAGCTGGCAGAGAGGCGTGGCAAGCAAGCAGTGGAGAAGCTGGTGGAGAGGGCCAGAGCAGAGCCCCGCAGAGGCGTGGCAATCGGCCTTTGGGGCGACGAGCGAATGCCCGAGAAATGCAGCGTCTAAGGTGCCTCCTTACCCCGCCCGCCCTCCACACAGGGTGGGAGGTGAACTCCGCGGATGAACCTCTGAACTCTGGGGCTGCACTGGCCAAGGACAATAACTGTGAGTGGGGTACAGAGAAGGACGGGCCCGTTAAAAGGACTTTTGGGCTGCTGGACTTAAGACCCTTAGGGGAAAAGGACACTGCCCAACTCACTTGGGGGAGGGTCTTTTGCTCGTGGTTTGTGTTTATGAACCCTAGTTGTGGTGTTTTCCCAAATTAATGCTGAATTTATTCCCTCCTTTTATTAAAAGTTTTTGCTACACTCAGACTCTGTGCTTGCGAGAGGGGAAGTATTGCCTCTTAGAGGTGCCCAGGGGGTGGCATGTAATTGTCCCAGGTCACTGGGTGGGGGCTTAAGCTGGTTTTGTGTTGTATCGATGGAAAGGAACCCCTAGATACTGAACCCTGCCCTTGTTGCTGCCGGTGCCACCTGGCAGATGGGTTACACTAATACAGCAAAGGTGAATTACCTGTTTGTGGTATGGCAGCTTCCTGATTCAGAAGCTACTGGTAGGACTAAAGGCAATTCAAGGTGGGGAAATGCCTGGGTTCGTAACCAATAAGATGCTGGGACAATGGACAAAAATAAGAGTAGATTGATGCAGGGCACTACTCACGGGTCTATTATGCTGGTAAAACGGGCAAGCTTGATGAAATATGGATCTTTCCTAGCAATACCAGGACTAAGTGGGGCAATGGGAGTGTACAGTATCCAGGCATATTGGAACCTAGCACCATGGATTATATTTTAAAGGAATATGTCACTCATCCTCAGATCGTGGTAAGGATGGGGGGCGGGAGAGGGGGAATGTCTGGAAAGCCCCAGATACCTCATGTTGTTCCAAGAGGCATGACACCTGGTTACGTCATTGTGATATGCTGCAAAGAGCATTGCTGGCATGTGGGTTCACCTTGGATGAATAAAACCCAAAATTGCACAGTACAGCTGAGGCAATGGGGACAAAGTCAAGCCAAAGTTGCAAAGGCTGGAGAAGGCAAATATTGGGTAACCTCATGGATCGGACGCTTCCAGTATGGGACGCAAACGTACTATTGTGACTGGCCAATGTTCTGTTTAGTTCTAAGAATGGTTATCCAAATAGGGGACAAGGTAATTTTTCCAATTCCCCAGCATGAGATCCCAGTGTAGTAGTTGATGCCTCTCTCACTGGCGCTGCCCAAGACTCTGTGGTACAGCTAAGCCGAGTCATACCACCATTGCATTGAAATGTGCAGGCCTTAATGAGTAGACACCCAGAACATTTACTGACCTTAAAACAGGAGAGTCAGAATACTCAACGTGACATAAATACACTGGGAAATGCTCCTGGTGGGGGTTAGTGTACAATATTGGGGAACATCCCTGGCTACGCATGATATCAATGGGCTTTGTAATTGTGCAAGCCATACTAGTAGTGGTAATTGCCTTGATTTGGAAGGTTCGGAGCTTGGCTAGGCAGTGGGAAAGAGAAGAGATGTACATGAAATACAGGCATCGATGAAGCTTTAGAAAGGATCCTATGGCTTTACAGTGGGGAGCTGGGAGCAAAGGCATATTGCGGCCTGATAGAAACCTGCTGTGAAGTTTTAGAGTCTGTGCTGACAACATTGAACAGCGTAAACATAAGTAGGACTGCGCATGTGTAAGAAATTGCTGAGTAATCATGGTTGGGAGAAAAAGAAAAGATGATGTAACTAAAAAGCTAGAAAAGACCAGCCTGAATGAACATTAAATCTGTCCTGACAGAGGAGGAGAGTTAACAGGGAAACGAGAGACCAATGTACGTATATGAAAAGATTAAAAAGTTATTAATAAGTTTGTGTAGCAAAAGGAGATAGAAGCTGCATTGTCTAGTGCTGGAGGCGACTGTGATGAGATCGTCCTGATGAGCTTCCTACTTGTAAATAACTGATCAACACTTGCTGAGTGTTTTGCCTTAAAGATCTATTAGACCCATCTCAATCCAGCAGTTTTAACCCGTAATTGTTTGGTTTCATATCTTATGGACTGGCCACTTTCTAGACTGGAACCAGACCATTAAGGGGCACTGTACCCCAGCATG
>NW_020700584.1:0-2336 GCF_002925995.2 Terrapene triunguis | reverse complement strand
TGGTGGTGAGGCGTGGCAAGTGGCCAGCAGGGCGGCTGGCGGAGAGGTGCGGCAAGTGGCCAGTAGGGAAGCTGGCGGAGAGGCGTGGCAAGTGGCCAGCAGGGCAGCTGGTGGAGAGGTGCGGCAAGCAAGCAGTGGAGAAGCTGGTGGAGAGGGCCAGAGCAGAGCCCCGCAGAGGCGTGGCAATCGGCCTTTGGGGCGACGAGCGAATGCCCGAGAAATGCAGCGTCTAAGGTGCCTCCTTACCCCACCCGCCTTCCACACAGGGTGGGAGGTGAACTCTGCGGATGAACCTCTGAACTCTGGGGCTGCACTGGCCAAGGACAGTAACTGTGAGTGGGGTACAGAGAAGGACGGGCCCGTTAAAGGGACTTTTGGGCTGCTGGACTTAAGACCCTGAGGGGAAAAGGACACTGCCCAACTCACTTGGGGGAGGGTCTTTTGCTCGTGGTTTGTGTTTATGAACCCTAGTTGTGGTGTTTTCCCAAATTAATGCTGAATTTATTCCCTCCTTTTATTAAAAGGTTTTGCTACACTCAGACTCTGTGCTTGCGAGAGGGGAAGTATTGCCTCTTAGAGGTGCCCAGGGGGTGGCATGTAATTGTCCCAGGTCACTGGGTGGGGGCTCAAGCTTGTTTTGTGTTGTATCGATGGAAAGGAACCCCTAGATACTGAACCCGGCCCTTGTTGCTGCCGGTGCCACCTGGCAGACGGGTTACACTAATACAGCAAAGGTGAATTACCTGTTTGTGGTATGGCAGTATCCTGATTCAGAAGCTACTGGTAGGACCAAAGGAAATTCAAGGCGGGGAAATGCCTGGGTTCGTAACCAATAAGATGCTGGGACAATGGACAAAAATAAGAGTAGATTGATGCAGGGCACTACTCACGGGTCTATTATGCTGGTAAAACGGGCAAGCTTGATGAAATATGGATCTTTCCTAGCAGTACCAGGACTAAGTGGGGCAATGGGAGTGTACAGTATCCAGGCATGTTGGAACCTAGCACCATGGATTATATTTTAAAGGAATATGTCACTCATCCTCAGATCGTGGTAAGGATGGGGGGCGGGAGAGGGGGAATGTCTGGAAAGCCCCAGATACCTCATGTTGTTCCAAGAGGCATGACACCTGGTTACGTCATTGTGATATGCTGCAAAGAGCATTGCTGGCATGTGGGTTCACCTTGGATGAATAAAACCCAAAATTGCACAGTACAGCTGAGGCAATGGGGACAAAGTCAAGCCAAAGTTGCAAAGGCTGGAGAAGGCAAATATTGGGTAACCTCATGGATCGGACGCTTCCAGTATGGGACGCAAACGTACTATTGTGACTAGCCAATGTTCTGTTTAGTTCTAAGAACGGTTATCCAAATAGGGGACAAGGTAATTTTTCCAATTCCCCAGCATGAGATCCCAGTGTAGTAGTTGATGCCTCTCTCACTGGCGCTGCCCAAGACTCTGTGGTACAGCTAAGCCGAGTCATACCACCATTGCATTGAAATGTGCAGGCCTTAATGAGTAGACACCCAGAACATTTACTGACCTTAAGACAGGAGAGTCAGAATACTCAACGTGACATAAATACACTGGGAAATGCTCCTGGTGGGGGTTAGTGTACAATATTGGGGAACATCCCTGGCTACACATGATATCAATGGGCTTTGTAATTGTGCAAGCCATACTAGTAGTGGTAATTGCCTTGATTTGGAAGGTTCGGAGCTTGGCTAGGCAGTGGGAAAGAGAAGAGATGTACATGAAATACAGGCATCGATGAAGCTTTAGAAAGGATCCTATGGCTTTACAGTGTGGAGCTGGGAGCAAAGGCATATTGAGGCCTGATAGAAACCTGCTGTGAAGTTTTAGAGTCTGTGCTGACAACGTTGAACAGCGTAAACATAAGTAGGACTGCGCATGTGTAAGAAATTGCTGAGTAATCATGGTTGGGAGAAAAAGAAAAGATGATGTAACTAAAAAGCTAGAAAAGACCAGCCTGAATGAACATTAAATCTGTCCTGACAGAGGAGGAGAGTTAACAGAGAAACGAGAGACCAATGTACGTATATGAAAAGATTAAAAAGTTATTAATAAGTTTGTGTAACAAAAGGAGATAGAAGCTGCATTGTCCAGTGCTGGAGGCGACTGTGATGAGATCGTCCTGATGAGCTTCCTACTTGTAAGTAACTGATCAACACTTGCTGAGTGTTTTGCCTTAAAGATCTATTAGACCCATCTCAATCCAGCAGTTTTAACCCGTAATTGTTTGGTTTCATATCTTATGGACTGGCCAGTTTCTAGACTGGAACCAGACCATTAAGGGGCACTGTACCCCAGCATG
>NW_020700583.1:0-1490 GCF_002925995.2 Terrapene triunguis | reverse complement strand
TTGGATAGGTAGGGCTTTGGTGGAGATTGGGTGGGTTTGGAGTAGTGTTTGGCTAGGGTTCAATAGGTAGGTTTGGGTAGGTGTGACGGGTTTGATCACAGAAACCCCCTTGGGAACTGCCAACTGATGTGCCATGACTACTTCTGCCCCTGCTTTCTCTGTCAGCCTGGGAATCCAGCACCCTGTCTTGCTGAGCCAGACATGCCAGTCTGCTCCAACACAGACCCAGGGTCTGAACCACATGCCCCAAAGCTGCAGACTTAACTGAAAGCAACTTACAGAAGTGTTCTTGTCTTTAAAACTCAGATGCCCAATTCCCAATGGGGTCCAAACCCCAAATAAATCCGTTTTACCCTGTATAAAGCGTATACAGGGTAAACTCAAATTGTTCACACTATATAACACTGATAGAGAGATATGCACAGCTGTTTCCTCCCCCCCCCCCCCAGGTATTAATACATACTCTGGGTTCATTAATAGGTAAAAAGTGATTTTATTAAATACAGAAAGTAGGATTTAAGTGGTTCCAAGTAGTAACAGAGAACAAAGTGAATTACCAAGTGAAATAAAATAAAACACGCAAATCTAAGTCTAATACAGTAATAAAACTGAATACCGATAAAATCTAACCCTCAGAGATGTTTCAATAAGTTTCTTTCACAGACTGGATGCCTTCCTAGTTTGGGCACAATCCTTTCCCCTGGTACAGCCCTTGTTCCAGCTCAGGTGGTAGCTAGGGGATTTCTCATGATGGTGCTCCCTTTTCTCTGTTCCACCCACTTATATATCTTTTGCATAAGGCGGGAATCCTTTGTCCCTCTGAGTTCCCACACACCCCTGCTTCTCAATGGAAAAGCACCAGGTTAAAGATGGATTCCAGTTCAGGTGACATGATCATATGTCACTGTAAGACTTCATTACCCACTTGCCAGCACACAGGTATACAGGAAGACTCACAAGCAAAAAAGAGCCATCTACAGACATTTGTCCTGGTTAATGGGAGCCATCAAGATTCCAAACCACCATTAATGTCCCACACTTTGCATAACTACAATAGGCCCTCAGAGATATATTTAATATTTCTAGTTTCAGATACAGGAGTGATACATTTATACAAATAGGATGACCACACTCAGTAGATTATAAGCTTTGTAATGATACCTTACAAGAGACCTTTTGCATGAAGCATATTCCAGTTACATTATATTCATACTCATCAGCATACTTTCATAAAATCATATAGAGTGCAACGTCACAGTAGGTTTGGGTGGGTTGGGGTTAGTGTTTGGATACTGTTGGATAGGTAGGGTTTGGATAGAGTTTGGGTGGGACTGGGGTAGCATTTGGTTATGGTTGGATAGATAGGGTTTGGGTTGAGTTTGGGTGGGTTTTGGGTAGCGTAGGTACGATTGGATAGGTAGGGTTTTAGTAGAGTTGGATATTGTGTTTGGGTAGGGTTGGATAGGTAGGGTTTGGGTGGGTTTGGAGCA
>NW_020700582.1:0-1250 GCF_002925995.2 Terrapene triunguis | reverse complement strand
GGGTTTGGGTTGAGTTTGGGTGGGTTTGGGGTAGCGTAGGTAGGATTGGATAGGTAAGGTTTGGGCAGAGTTTGGGGTAGTGTTTGGGTTGTTTTGGGGTAAAAAGTGAGGTGGCAAAGTTTGCAGATGATACTAAACTGCTCAAGAAAGTTAGGACCAAAGCAGACTGTGAAGAACTTCAAAAAGATCTCACAAAACTAAGTGATTGGGCAACAAAATGGCAGATGAAATTTAATGTGGATAAATGTAAAGTAATGCACATTGGAAAAAATAACCCCAACTATACATACAATATGATGGGGGCTAATTTAGGTACATCAAATCAGGAAAAAGATCTTGGAGTCATCGTGGATAGTTCTCTGAAGACGTTCACGCAGTGTGCAGAGGCAGTCAAAAAAAGCAAACAGGATGTTAGGAATCATTAAAAAGGGGATAGAGAATAAAACGGAGAATATATTGTTGCCCTTATATAAATCGATGGTACGCCCACATCTTGAATACTGCGTATAGATGTGGTCTCCTCATCTCAAAAAAGATATACTGGCACTAGAAAAGGTTCAGAGAAGGGCAACTAAAATGATTAGGGGTTTGGAACGGGTCCCATACGAGGAAAGATTAAAGAGGCTAGGACTTTTCAGCTTGGAAAAGAGGAGACTAAGGGGGGATATGATAGAGGTATATAAAATCATGAGTGATGTGGAGAAAGTAGATAAGGAAAAGTTATTTACTTATTCCCATAATACAAGAACTAGGGGCCACCAAATGAAATTAATGGGCAGCAGGTTTAAAACAAATAAAAGGAAGTTCTTCTTCACACAGCGCACAGTCAACTTGTGGAACTCCTTGCCTGAGGAGGTTGTGAAGGCTAGGATTATAACAGCGATTAAAAGAGAACTGGATAAATTCATGGAGGTTAAGTCCATTAATGGCTATTAGCTAGGATGGGCAAGGAATGGTGTCCCTAGCCTCTGTTGTCAGAGGGTGGAGATGGATGGCAGGAGAGAGATCACTTGATCACTACCTGTTAGGTTCATCCCTCCGGGGCACCTGGCATTGGCTACTGTCGGTAGACAGGATACTGGGCTAGATGGACCTTTGGTCTGACCCAGTACGGCCATTCTTATGTTCTTATGTGTTTGAGGAGGGTTGGATAGGTAGGGTTTGATAGAGCTGGGTGGGTTTGGGGTAGTGTTTGGGTGGGTTTTGGGTAACGTTTGGGTGGCTTTGGCTAGTTGGGGTTTGGGTACAGT
>NW_020700581.1:0-1039 GCF_002925995.2 Terrapene triunguis | reverse complement strand
GGTTCCTGGCCAATGGGAGCTGCGGAGCTGGCCCTTGAGGCGGGGTCAGTGTGCGGAGCCTCCCTGGCCACCCATGTGTCTAGGGGCTGCAGGGACCTGGCGGCCGCTTCTGGGAGTCGTTCTGAGTCAGAGCAGGCAGGGAGCCTGCCTTAGCTCTGGTCCCCTACTGCGCTACTGACCGGAATTTTAACGGCCTGGTCGGCGGTGCCGGCCGGAGCCGCTGGGGTCCCTTTTCGACTGGGAGTTCTGGTCGAAAACCGGATGCCTGGCAACCCTGTTTGCCAGTGGTGTTTGCGTCCCAGGCTTCCTGCTATTTTGGTGGTGCCATGGTCCCGCCCCGTGGCTTTACTGCTCTGCCACAAGCCTGTCTTTACGACTGAAGCCATTCCCACATTTGGGGGACTTAGGCAAACATCGCCTGTGTTGTGGCGCAAGGTCCCTCAGTTCTGACCACGGCTGGTCTCACACCTGGAACGCTGACTCGGTCTCTTTTCGGGGTGACTCCTCTGGTGGCTAGTTAAGAGGTGAGCTCCAACTGCTGCTTTTTCTCCTGGTGCTGCAACAGTGGGATCCCTGCCCGGGTGTGTCTACACTGCGGTTGCAAGGGGTGACTGCCGCTGTGGCAGACCTACCCAAGCTAGCTTTGAATTAGCGGCATCACAGCTAGCTCGAGTAACCGTCGTAACGTAGCCACGGCAGAACAGCGAACCGCTCCAGGATGTACCCGGTGTCCTGGGAGGAGTTGTGCTCAGGAGAGACACGGTCATTCTGCTCTTACACCTCGAGCTCGCTTTGGTCTAGCTAGATCAAAGCTAGCATGGTTATGTCTTAGGGGTGTAATATGTTAACTGGTTAACTGATAAGCATCAGTCTTACCAGTAATGTATACAGGAAACGGTAAGGGGGCTGAGGCGGGGGCCATAGCTGGGGGTGGGCGCAGGGCTGAGAGCGGAGCCCTGGGCATGGAGTCAGCAGGGGGACTGGCAGCCGGGACCCTGGGCATGGGGCTGGCAGCTGGCACCCCGGGCGCAGAGCAGCA
>NW_020700580.1:0-1058 GCF_002925995.2 Terrapene triunguis | reverse complement strand
GGTTCCTGGCCAATGGGAGCTGCGGAGCTGGCCCTTGAGGCGGGGTCGGTGTGCGGAGCCTCCCTGGCCACCCATGTGTCTAGGGGCTGCAGGGACCTGGCGGCTGCTTCTGGGAGTCGTTCTGAGTCAGAGCAGGCAGGGAGCCTGCCTTAGCTCTGGTCCCCTACTGCGCTACTGACCGGAATTTTAACGGCCTGGTCGGCGGTGCCGGCCGGAGCCGCTGGGGTCCCTTTTCGACTGGGAGTTCTGGTCGAAAACTGGATGCCTGGCAACCCTGTTTGCCAGTGGTGTTTGCGTCCCAGGCTTCCTGCTATTTTGGTGGTGCCATGGTCCCGCCCCGTGGCTTTACTGCTCTGCCACAAGCCTGTCTTTACGACTGAAGCCGTTCCCACATTTGGGGGACTTAGGCAAACATCACCTGTGTTGTGGCGCAAGGTCCCTCAGCTCTGACCACGACTGGTCTCACACCTGGAACGCTGACTCGGTCTCTTTTCGGGGTGACTCCTCTGGCGGCTAGTTAAGAGGTGAGCTCCAACTGCTGCTTTTTCTCCTGGTGCTGCAACAGTGGGATCCCTGCCCGGGTGCGTCTACACTGCGGTTGCAAGGGGTGACTGCCGCTGTTGCAGACCTACCCAAGCTAGCTTTGAATTCGCTGCATCACAGCGAGCTCGAGTAACCGTCGTAACGTAGCCACGGCAGAACAGCGAACCGTTCCAGGATGTACCCGGTGTCCTGGGAGGAGTTGTGCTCAGGAGAGACGTGGTCATTCTGCTCTTACACCTCGAGCTCGCTTTGGTCTAGCTAGATCAAAGCTAGCATGGTTATGTCTTAGGGGTGTAATATGTTAACTGATAAGCATCAGTCTTACCGGTAATGTATTCAGGAAACGGTAAGGGGGCTGAGGCGGGGGCCATAGCTGGGGGTGGTCGCAGGGCTGAGAGCAGAGCCCTGGGCATGGAGTCAGCAGGGGGACTGGCAGCTGGGACCCTGGGCATGGGGCTGGCAGCTGGGACCCTGGGCATGGGGCTGGCAGCTGGCACCCCGGGCGCAGAGCAGCA
>NW_020700579.1:0-2008 GCF_002925995.2 Terrapene triunguis | reverse complement strand
TGGGTGCGGAGTGACAGCTGGAACCCTGGGCATGGGGCTGGCAGCAGAGCCCTGGGCACGGGGTGACAGCTGGGACCCACGTAAAACGTGGGGGTGCTGCAGCACCACCCCGCACCTCTATTTCCTGCGCCTATGTTGTGAACTCATTAACGGTTAAACCTTTAACCAATAAAATTCTAATAGTTTAAACGGTTACTTTTAAAAAATTGCTGTTTACATCCCTAGTACGTCTACATGAGCTGCAATCACACCTCCCGATTGCAGTGTAGACGTACCCTAAGTGTGGCTTCTCGAATGTGTTGTAAGAGTCATCTTACACCTGGCCATTCGGCCCCCACCATCGTCTCCTCCACTGAGGCCATCCCATCAGCAGTGGTTTCTCTGCCATATCTCTTGCATTCATTTAGGATTCCAGTGCTGAACGAGGCTTTCCTCCTGCTCTGAGGGAATGTGTGGATTCTAGGTAGGGTGACCCGATAGCAAGTGTGAAAAATCAGGATGGGGGTAATAGGCGCCTGTATAAGACACAGCCCTGAATATCGGGACTGTCCCTGTTAAATCGGGACATCTGGTCACCCTAATTCTAGAGCATCCATCCAGTTTAGATGCGCGCATGGCTCTCATCACTGTCGTAGAGGAGCACCTCGGGATTTTTACCGTATCTCTCCGCCAACAGCCCTGTGAGAGAGGGAGATCCCTGTTTACAGATCGGGAAATCAGGCACAGGAAGGCCTGGGCATGTCCACACTTCAAGGGGGAGGGATAATTTCCAGCTGGAGGAGACACACCCGAACTAAAAATAGAAGCGTAGCCCCGGTGGCACCAAGAGAATGGGTATGTACTCAGGTGGCTAGCCCCGCCCATCGCCTGTGCTGCCGGGGGCTACGCTCTATTTTTACCGAGCTGGTGTGGGTAAGCCTCCTCGAGCTGGAAACGACACCCCCAGCTCAGAGTGTGGATGTACCCTAAGTGACTTGCCCAAGGTCCACAAGAAATCTGCAGCAGATCAGGGAATGAAGTAGGGTCTCCTAAGATACTGCTCTCAGCATTGGAGCAACTGTCCTCTCTCATCCCACAGCTTTGTTGCTCTAACCCACATTTGGCTCCAGTCTGATCCATGGAGGTGGATTCACTGGTGTGTTACAACGTCTCAGATTCAACTTCTCCCTTGACCTGGTCAACAAAATTTATTTGTTTCCTTGACTTGGCCGGCGCCCAAGGTCTGATGTGAAGCTTTCCTCACATTCAGTATGTTTCCGCTGCTCTTGTCTCCCTTGAGTTCCTTGAAATATGCCTCAGTGGGCGAAGTGAACCTTTCGACACATTCGGGGGCATTCCTCTCAGCCATGGTCTATCTCTGTAACGAATCTACCTGCTTGTGGCTTCCCCCAGATGTGGAGCTTCACTGTGGTTACAAGTCTTGCTATGATTCCTCTGTGATTGGGGAAGACATGCGCTCTGGAGGAAAGCTGTTCTCACAGTCAGCAGGTCTCTTCCCTCTCTCCCCCACCCTTCTACACGCGCTGTGCTTTTCTGAGACACCCTGACGTTTTGCTTGTAACCAACATCTTTTCCCCATTAAAATTTTAACTCTCCATGTACTTCCACTGGTGATTCCAACGGAGTCACTGCTGATGTATGCCAGTCAAAGTGAGAGGAGGACCAGCTCCCTAATCTGTATAGAAAGTCTGTCTCCTTATTCTATATTTATATTCAAAGACTATAACAGGGTTCAAAAAGAACTAGATAAATTAATGGAGGAAGGTCCATCAATGGCTATTAGCCAGAATGGGCAGGGATGGTGTCCCTAGCCTCTGTTTGGCAGAAGCTGGTAATGGGCAACAGGGGATGGATCACTTGATGATTCCCTGTTCTGTTCATTTCCTCTGGGGCACATGGCACGGGCCACTGTCGAAAGACAGGATACGGGGCTAGATGGACCATTGATCTGACCCAGCATGGCCGTTCTTATGTTCTTATAACACTCTGCTGGGTGGTTATTTTCAGA
>NW_020700578.1:0-2136 GCF_002925995.2 Terrapene triunguis | reverse complement strand
GGGCGCAGAGCAGCAGCTGGAACCCTGGGCATGGGGCTGGCAGCTGGGACCCCGGGTGCGGAGTGACAGCTGGAACCCTGGGCATGGGGCTGGCAGTGGGGACCCCGGGCGCGGAGAGGCAGCCGGGACCCCGGGTGTGGGGCTGGCAGCAGAGTACCGGGCGCGGAGTGGCAGCAGAGCCCTGGGCACGGGGTGACAGCTGGGACCCACGTAAAACGTGGGGGTGCTGCAGCACCACCCCGCACCTCTATTTCCTGCGCCTATGTTGTGAACTCATTAACGGTTAAACCTTTAACCGATAAAATTCTAATAGTTTAAACGGTTACTTTTAAAAAATGCTGTTTACATCCCTAGTACGTCTACATGAGCTGCAATCACACCTCCCGATTGCAGTGTAGACGTACCCTAAGTGTGGCTTCTCGAGTGTGTTGTAAGAGTC
This sequence comes from Terrapene triunguis, assembly GCF_002925995.2. Classification (NCBI taxonomy): domain Eukaryota; kingdom Metazoa; phylum Chordata; order Testudines; family Emydidae; genus Terrapene; species Terrapene triunguis. The sequence continues at coordinate 1,697 of NW_020700578.1, read as the reverse complement.
ATCTTACACCTGGCCATTCGGCCCCCACCATCGTCTCCTCCACTGAGGCCATCCCGTCAGCAGTGGTTTCTCTGCCATATCTCTTGCATTCATTTAGGATTCCAGTGCTGAACGAGGCTTTCCTCCTGCTCTGAGGGAATGTGTGGATTCTAGGTAGGGTGACCCGATAGCAAGCGTGAAAAATCAGGATGGGGGTAATAGGCGCCCGTATAAGACACAGCCCTGAATATCGGGACTGTCCCTGTTAAATCGGGACATTTGGTCACCCTAATTCTAGAGCATCCATCCAGTTTAGATGCGCGCATGGCTCTCATCACTGTCGTAGAGGAGCGCCTCGGGATTTTTACCGTATCTCTCCCCAACAGCCCTGTGAGAGAGGGAGACCCCTGTGTACAGATCGGGAAATCAGGCACAGGAAGGCCTGGGCATGTCCACACTTCAAGGGGGAGGGATAATTTCCAGCTGGAGGAGACACACCCGAACTAAAAATAGAAGCGTAGACCCGGTGGCACCAAGAGAATGGGTATGTACTCAGGTGGCTAGCCCCGCCCATCGCCTGTGCTGCCGGGGGCTACGCTCTATTTTTACCGAGCTGGTGTGGGTAAGCCTCCTCGAGCTGAAAACGACACCCCCAGCTCAGAGTGTGGATGTACCCTAAGTGACTTGCCCAAGGTCCACAGGAAATCTGCAGCAGATCAGGGAATGAAGTAGGGTCTCCTAAGATACTGCTCTCAGCATTGGAGCAACTGTCCTCTCTCATCCCACAGCTTTGTTGCTCTAACCCACATTTGGCTCCAGTCTGATCCATTGAGGTGGATTCACTGCTGTGTTACAACGTCTCAGATTCAACTTCTCCCTTGACCTGGTCAACAAAATTTATTTGTTTCCTTGACTTGGCCGGCGCCCAAGGTTTGATGTGAAGCTTTCCTCACATTCAGTATGTTTCCGCTGCTCTTGTCTCCCTTGAGTTCCTTGGAATATGCCTCAGTGGGCGAAGTGAACCTTTCGACACTTTCGGGGGCATTCCTCTCAGCCATGGTCTATCTCTGTAACGAATCTACCTGCTTGTGGCTTCCCCCAGATGTGGAGCTTCACTGTGGTTACAAGTCTTGCTATGATTCCTCTGGGATTGGGGAAGACATGCGCTCTGGAGGAAAGCTGTTCTCACAGTCAGCAGGTCTCTTCCCTCTCTCCCCCACCCTTCTACACGCGCTGTGCTTTTCTGAGACACCCTGACGTTTTGCTTGTAACCAACATCTTTTCCCCATTAAAATTTTAACTCTCCATGTACTTCCACTGGTGATTCCAACTGAGTCACTGCTGATGTATGCCAGTCAAAGTGAGAGGAGGACCAGCTCCCTAATCTGTATAGAAAGTCTGTCTCCTTATTCTATATTTATATTCAAAGACTATAACAGGGTTCAAAAAGAACTAGATAAATTAATGGAGGAAGGTCCATCAATGGCTATTAGCCAGGATGGGCAGGGATGGTGTCCCTAGCCTCTGTTTGGCAGAAGCTGGTAATGGGCAACAGGGGATGGATCACTTGATGATTCCCTGTTCTGTTCATTTCCTCTGGGGCACATGGCACGGGCCACTGTCGAAAGACAGGATACGGGGCTAGATGGACCATTGATCTGACCCAGCATAGCCGTTCTTATGTTCTTATAACACTCTGCTGGGTGGTTATTTTCAGA
>NW_020700577.1:0-5624 GCF_002925995.2 Terrapene triunguis | reverse complement strand
TGAGAAATCTAAGGAACAAATTTACCTGGGGTAAATGACTGATCTCTTGGGACTGGAAGCAACCTGAATATTTTGTGATCTTTGGTGTATAGCAGGGGTCGGCAACGTTCGGCACGCGGCTCGCCAGGGTAAGCACCCTAGCGGGCCGGGCCAGTTTATTTACCTGCTGACGCGGCAGGTTCAGCCGATCACGGCCCCCACTGGCCGCGGTTCGCCGTCCCGTGCCAATGGGGGCGGCGGGAAGCCGCGGCCAGCACATCCCTCGCCCGCGCCGCTTCCCGCCGCCCCCATTGGCCTGGGACGGCGAACCGTGGCGAGTGGGGGCCACAATCAGCCGAACCTGCCGCGTCAGCAGGTAAATAAACTGGCCCGCTAGGGTGCTAACCCTGGCGAGCCGCGTGCCGAACGTTGCCGACCCCTGGTGTATAGCAACCAACTAGCACTGTCTGTGACTCCATGGCGAGACTGTGATAATGCTTTAGGAGTTCACACTTGTTACTGGGTTGATTAAATCTAATTATAGCACCAGTTTGGAGTGTCTGCCCTGAGGTTGGCACTCACAGTCGTGAACCATTCCAGACAGCATGACGACAGGATTGTGTTTTAAAGACACAACTGAGCTGTAGATGAATACTGGTTTTTGTTTGAGACTCTTTACTTTTAAAGCTTCTATAGTTTTAAAACTTAAGAAGTCTTAATTGGGAAGAATTGGCCTTTATACCATGTGCTATGGGCTGTATCTTAGAACTGGCACACCTGAGAGAAATAATTTGACCAGCTTGTGAACAGACACAAAGCCATTTTGATATGCAGCAATCATGGGCATGACTGTAGGCAACCAAGAAATCATTTCTAAGCATTGAGTATGTTTTCTAAGGGCAGGTCCCCCTACATGGATGGAACACTCCAGGCCAAAGGGATATTATAATATGTCTCCACTCTTGCTTTGCTTCATTTCCTAATGTAAAACTTGTTTGCACCTTTCCTATGTTATGCTTATAAGAAGCACACAGGATCTTTTTCAGGGGAAAAGGCAATACGCCGCATTTATTGAAGATAACAATTAGCATATGCATTCAATCACACACACACACACACACACGAAAAACAATCATTGCATTCTTTTACTTTTTTAAAAATGCTAAGCCTACAACAAAGTGGTGACCCTAAAAGATCTGTCACTGCCTTGAAATCAGCACAGACACAAATTCTGGCTGATGCATCTCTACCAATGGCTCATTAGGCCATTCCTTTCTGCTATTCAAAAAGGGTGGCTGGAAGGATATGATCAAATCATACACCAATACATTTAATACACGCTACATTATTATTCTTTATCCTTCATTCTAAATTATATAAAATACAAACATAAAATGCTACTACTACACCTAAAGCCCCCTTCTGTAGAACAGTGGCAGAACCATTCTTCCACTCCTTTACCACTCTATTGCATGGTTTTAGTGTTGTGCGGCAGTGTAACTGGAGTCACTGCTCCCTTATGTATCTCAGAGTAAGTATCTCATGTAACCAGTATTACAAAACATCTCAAAGGTTTTCTACATCAAGCATGTTTCTACTCACTGGGTTGGAAAGAATATATCCATCTAATACATGCATGTATAATACCATGTAAGAATATCTGTTAAACAGGCTTAGTCTTTATTCCAGAAACAACCAGTCCTGAGTATTATTCTTAAATGGTCCTCATGTTTTTTGTATGCCAGGAATTTTTAAAACTGACCAGTCTTACTACCCTTTGTTAGAAGGGCATAATTTTCACTAAATCCCTACAGAGTGTGAGATAATCTATAACAGGAAAATGACAGGCTTCATTCTGCTTTCTGATATGCATGTGCCTCCAATGGGAGTTGCCTGGGCATACCTGAAGGCAGAATTTGGGCCTATATTGTCCCCAGCAAGAAATAATTAATATACTTCTCTCTTGTACAGTGTAAATCTCAAAGTAATAAAAGAATGGTATGTATCACTATCCTCATTTTACAGGTGGGGAAGTGGGGCACAGAGAGATGAAGTAACTTGCCCAAGATTGTATATTAGGTCAGTGGCAGAGAAAGGAAGAGAATCCCAATCTCTTGATTGCCAGCCAAGTGTCCTAACCACTGGAACATGCTGCCTCTCAGGCATGTTTTCCAAATGATAGATTACAATGCTTATGATTTTTTAGGAAGCCATATCACCTGGTGGAGCCAAATGTTTGTATTTCTTTGATTCAACATGATTTCACTGAGAAAAATAGGTGTACTTCGTCAAAGAAAATATTTACAGGTAATGTATAGAATCATTTGAGATTTAATTCAGAACAAGTGTGCTATTTGGCAAAAAACCTCAGCCTAGATATAGCAGGAAAACTCTTAGCTTCATTTTTCCTTTTAGTTTTCTCTATTAAAATAAAGAGAAAAATATAAATGGATACAATATAGATGGCTCAAAGAGCAACTTCAAGAAATGAGTGTAAATGATGAAACTATGCAAACAAATGCTCCTGAATTGGTCAAAAACGTTCATCTCTGCATGATATTGAATTGTGTAGTAATTTAACTTATGGGAATAAATTCCCTTCTGTGTAAAAAGGAAAATTGGAAAGTCACTGTATCTATTACAGTAACACTTATAGACATTGTCACATTTATTTCTGGTTTGATGAGTTCTGCTCCCATTACTTTACTAGCCATTTTGAGATTGTCATGTCATTGCCAGAGCATTAGGTTTATGTGGCACTGTTCAAATAATCCTCAAACATTTCATGTGGGACTGTAGGGAAATGCTGGATATCCTATATGGTTCCTTTAGTCTCTCATAAAGAAAATTGCAGTATTTATGGAAACAATATAAATTCTAAAGATTCCTTATTGGATCTCACTTATTGTTTGCTTCTTTCAGCACAAATAGGAATCACACAACTTAAAATGGATAGCATGTCTTAACCACTTTCCTGTAGTCTTTATTACTAAGAAAACAGTATTTGCATGAAAACAGGACCAAAAGCTATGAATCATTTTGCTCCTTAATGTTATTTTGCCAGAGGATTATAATTCTCATGTATGGTACTGGCTCTCCTCTTGTATGGTAGAGTTTTTTGTATCTTACCTGTGTATCAGAAGCTCTCTAAATAGTTCTGATTTGGTTGAAGTAGAAATCCAATCTGATCAATGCATTCATCTCTAAATTCCTCAGATACATATTTTAAATTGACACTGGATGTATCCAAACTAAGTTGAGGATGCTCTAGAGGAAACCTAATTTGAGCCTCTTCCAAGGCAAAACACCAGAGATAAATTCTTGAGAAGAGTTGGTGGGTAGAAATCTGCATTTCAGGAATGTTATATTTGCTCAGCTTATATCCTGAGCTCCGCCATTCCTGCTGCTCCTTGCAGCCACCAGCTGACCACAGTCGCCATGTTTTGAAGAGAAGCACTCTCCTGCCTTGTGCCTTTTAACTGAATATTCCAGGCAAGATATTTTCTCCCTGTCACCACAGTTCAAAAGTTTGTTTGTTATTTCTCAAAACAGTTCACAATGGTTTCCCCAATAACAGCCTGCAGTAAAACTTAATTAGGGCAATGTTTGTTAGAAGACTGAGAGAAAATCAATTAAATCCAAAAGTAAGCAATATACAATCTTAAATGGTCGGTGATCTGGGCAATAGCCTTGCTAGACAGGCAGAATCTCATAGCTACAGTTGATTTCAGTAAAAAGGATAAGTCTCAACATTCTTCAAGTTCATGTGCGACTGTCCCTGTCCCAGTGAAAGGCATTTTCCCCTCCCTCTGTTAGCATCTCAGGACTTCAGTCACACTTCTGTATGTCAGTGAAGCTCCTTCTCTTTTTGTATTTCCTTCTTGGTTTGTTCGCCTGATGATCTTGGAAGTTAAGGACATGCTCCTCATCACTGTTCTAGCCATTAAGTTATCCTTCTGTTCATACATAGGCAATATTATCTCTCCATTTCAACACCCTTTGAGTGAACTTATTTAGTTTTGTTTCCTCTGTAGTCCAGTATTAAAACTGTATTCAGTATTAAGTGGAAGCCCTTATATTTCAATTTCCTTTTTCCAAACTCGTAGATCAAACTTCAAAGGAGCCTTTTAAATCTGTTATGTACTGTACAGACACACAATCTTGTTGCACACAATTTGGTTTGAAAAAAGTTCATTTGAATGTTAGTAGTTCTCTCCCTGGGGTCTTTTTGCTCTTCTGGCCTGAATGGTTAGCCCAGAAGTAACTATAATTTAAAAGGTACTGTTACAAGTCCACCCTGGTGGTTATGGCTGGAGTGGGATTGGGGATGAGCTCCCAGCCTTGGAAAGCAGCCTGCTTAGGAAAAGGAACTCAGAGTTCAAACCAGGGGTTCAACTCCCTGAAGCCAGATGATCATCCTTGCATGACAATGGCAGTGGATGCTGAAGAGGAGCTGGATACCACCACCATTATTGTCTGTAATCCCTCACGATGTCATGAGGACACATCAGCATATTGGCTACTGCATTCGGGGGAACCAACACATTTGTACTGGGTAATTACAGCTGTGCCTTCTAGAAGGGGTGACTGGATTTCAAGCTACTTAAATTGGTCAAGCAAATGTTTTTATTGCCATGTGGAATATTGGTATCATGAAAGCAGGTTACCTCCAGCTAATACAAAATGGGCTGTTGTCATTTGAGTGGGACGTGACCGGTTTGTGAGGGTCCAGATGGGCTGGGAACAGAATGATGAGTTAGTGTGGAAGGAGACACACTGATCTGGAACGGTGATGACAGAATAAGAAAGCATGGGGTTGTGGTGCTGATCAGGAAGCAGATCAGCCCCTCTATGATGACCTACAAACCAGTCACCAGCAGGTAGAGGACCCTCAGATTGGCAGCCCATCCCTTTAACATAACTTTTCCAGTGCTATGTCCCTACTAGTGACTGTGATGATGAGAAGATTGGGAAATTCTGTGATGACATTGAGAAGGAGTTAGCAGTTGTTCACTGTAGAGACATTTTAATTGTACCGGATGCATTAGTCCTGAGAATTCCCCAGAATGGTACAGCTGTGTTGGGAGGTTTGTGAATGGCAAGAAAACAGCACAAGATTGTAATTCATGCAATTTGCAACTGGAAATGACTTAGTTTGTGCTTGAATAAAGTATTTGTTAATACTATCAAGGTGATGGACTTGGACATCACCGGGTTTGCAGACTCAGAACCAGATCAACTTCATCATGATCTTGAAGAAGTGGAGTTCTTGAAGAAGAGAGTTGGTCCTTTAAGAAGGCCAATTTAGGATCTGATCATAATTTAGAAATAGCCAATGAAAAGATCAAAATGCAAAGCAAGAAATGACCAGCCAGTACCTTCAGAGTGCATTTAATATCGACAGAATTAAAGTCTGTGAAACACAAGTGGAATTCAAGAAGACAATTGAACAAAAGCTGAAAGCTGCTGAACTCTGCGTGGGTACTGTAGATCAGACAAAGTACAACATCTTCTGCTGCATTACAGAGATGATGGATGAACTTCTGGGGAAACAGATCCTAAAGAAAAACCTTAGATCATAGTGGAGATTATGAAGTTTTGTGATCAATGAAGGAAGCTAAGAGCACAGAGGAAGACAGATGAAG
>NW_020700576.1:0-1085 GCF_002925995.2 Terrapene triunguis | reverse complement strand
TTGTCGCTGCCGGTGTGGTATGTGTGTACAGATCTGTGTGTGTGTGTGTGTGTGTTGGCAGATCTGCATGTGTGTGTGCTTGCCAGGGAGGAGTGTGTGCGTGCATGCATGTTTCGGCAGGGGATGGTTTGGAGGCACCTGTGTGTTTATTTCAGTTGTCTGGGTTATCTGGGTATCTGACACAGCATTTAAAATGTCTACAAACCCACCACTGAAAAAAGCCTGACGGCCCAATTATTGCCAGGGTGAGTGCGGGGAGGGAGAGAGAGATGGAGAAATCCCGCTCCTGGCGAGAAAGGCAAAGCAGCCGTCTTGCAACAAAAGCAGCTCAGAGAAGAGAACATTAAAACGCCAGGGGCTCTGGACTGAGAAGCCCCATCTCCCATCCTCTGGGACAGCAGCTTCTACGCCCCCTTATACCCGCCATGATGGAACATAAGGCAGAGAGGGCCCATCAGATGGACCAGAGGACTTTAGGCTTTAAATACCCACAAGGCCTTGAAGTAAGCTAGCTTAGAACTGAGGCAGCGTCCTTTTCCTCTCCTGGACGCTGTGGGGGCAGCCTGGCGCTGTGTATCGGTCACAGACACGGCCTGACCCAAAACCCACTGAAATCAACAGAAAGGCTGCCTTTGACTTCAGTGGGCTTTGGATCGGGCCCTAGTGAGTTCATCTGTAACGCGTGTCGCTGAATGTGTGCAAGTGCGTTGTTCAGCACTGAAGGGGTTAATTTGAAATACATCCTGAAAAGGACTCTGGAGATTTTAGGCCCCAGCTTGGCCTGCTCTAAGATGATTCTAACCAGACGTGAGGGGGGGGTCGCTGGGTTTGATACATCTAGCTGAAAGGGCCGTTGTCAGGTCTGCCTAAGCTCACAATGTAGATTTGGGGACAGTTCCCGAGCTGGAGAAAGATCCTGATTTATAAGCCCTGGGACTCTGGCTCTGTTTAAAAAGATTTCGCAAAGTCTCCTATTAGTAGAAATGTTTTCATGGTTTTTTAAAAAAAATAAGATTTTCAGTAACAAAGTAATAAAGGGAAGAGCTATAATAACATAACTAACCTCCGCTTAACTGAGAGAAGGC
>NW_020700575.1:0-1074 GCF_002925995.2 Terrapene triunguis | reverse complement strand
TGTCGCTGCCGGTGTGGTATGTGTGTACAGATCTGTGTGTGTGTGTTGGCAGATCTGCATGTGTGTGTGCTTGCCAGGGGGAGTGTGTGCGTGTGTGCATGTTTCGGCAGGGGATGGTTTGGAGGCACCTGTGTGTTTATTTCAGTTGTCTGGGTTATCTGGGTATCTGACACAGCATTTAAAATGTCTACAAACCCACCACTGAAAAAAGCCTGACGGCCCAATTATTGCCAGGGTGAGTGCGGGGAGGGAGACAGAGATGGAGAAATCCCGCTCCTGGCGAGAAAGGCAAAGCAGCCGTCTTGCAACAAAAGCAGCTCAGAGAAGAGAACATTAAAACGCCAGGGGCTCTGGACTGAGAAGCCCCATCTCCCATCCTCTGGGACAGCAGCTTCTACGCCCCCTTATACCCGCCATGATGGAACATAAGGCAGAGAGGGCCCATCAGGTGGACCAGAGGACTTTAGGCTTTAAATACCCACAAGGCCTTGAAGTAAGCTAGCTTAGAACTGAGGCAGCGTCCTTTTCCTCTCCTGGACGCTGTGGGGGCAGCCTGGCGCTGTGTATCGGTCACAGACACGGCCTGACCCCAAACCCACTGAAATCAACAGAAAGGCTGCCTTTGACTTCAGTGGGCTTTGGATCGGGCCCTAGTTTGTTCATCTGTAACGCGTGTCGATGAATGTGTGCAAGTGCGTTGTTCAGCACTGAAGGGGTTAATTTGAAATACATCCTGAAAAGGACTCTGGAGATTTTAGGCCCCAGCTTGGCCTGCTCTAAGATGATTCTAACCAGACGTGAGGGGGGGTTCGCTGGGTTTGATACATCTAGCTGAAAGGGCCGTTGTCAGGTCTGCCTAGGCTCACAATGTAGATTTGGGGACAGTTCCCGAGCTGGAGAAAGATCCTGATTTATAAGCCCTGGGACTCTGGCTCTGTTTAAAAAGATTTCGCAAAGTCTCCTATTAGTAGAAATGTTTTCATGATTTAAAAAAAAAATAAGATTTTGAGTAACAAAGTAATAAAGAGAAGAGCTATAATAACATAACTAACCTCCGCTTAACTGAGAGAAGGC
>NW_020700574.1:0-1427 GCF_002925995.2 Terrapene triunguis | reverse complement strand
GCATAGATTTGCGCATTTTATTTTATTTTGCTTGTGACTTACTTTGTTCTGTCTGTTACTACTTTGAACCACTTAAATCCTACTGTCTGTATTTAATAAAATCACTTTTTATTTAGTAATTTACTCAGAGTATGTATTAATACCTGGGGGAGCAAACAGCTGTGCATATCTCTCTATCAGTGTTATAGAGGGCGAACAATCTATGAGTTTGCCCTGCATAAGCTTTATGCAGGGTAAAACGGATTTATCTGGGTTTAGACCCCATTGGGAGTTGGGCATCTGAGTGCTAAAGACAAGCACACTCCTGTGAGCTGTTTTTGGGTAAACTTGCAGTTTTGGGACAAGTGATTCAGACCCTAAGTCTGTGTTGGAGCCAGACAGGAGTGGCTGGCTCAGCAAGACAGGGTGCTGGAGCCCTAAGCTGGCAGGGAAAACAGAAGCAGGGGTAGTCTTGGCACATCGGATGGCAGCTCCCAAGGGGGTTTCTGTGATCCAACCCGTCACAGTGGCGTAGTCGGCAGGATCTGTGCACAGCTGATTGCTTTGAGATACTGGTAGTGATTTTAAGTGAGTTTTAAGTGTGGTGGCTGGAGAACAGACAAAGTGGTTACTGGTTTGTTATTTTCTGTTTGCTTATTTCGGGAAAGGGAAGTAGGGACAGAAAAGGAAGCAAAATAAGTAAGAATGAAGATCAAAAGAAGCTAAAACTACACAAGTTGCAAATTGCCCAGAAAGACTGAACAATGGGCACTGGGAATGTCTCTGTTAACTTAAGAAGCCCCTGAACTGAGTGCATCTCAGTTTCAGTGAACTGCAGATGGGTGTGGCCCAACCTCTGTCTGTGCTGAAGCTGACTGAAGTGTCTAACCTAGCAAGACAGGAGTGGAGGGGTGCCTGTTCTGGCAGGAGGGTGTTCTCTGTGGTATCCCAGCTCATCAAGCGATGGTCTCAAGGGGAGACAAATGGAAATTGATGTACAATCTGCCTGGGAAAGGAAAAGGCTGCCCACCAGCCTGGACTTAAGAGACAAAGCAAGTAAGACCCAGAAGCATGACCTGGCTGTAATGGAGTGGAAGAGGTGCACAGAGACATGTATCCTGGAGCTGGAAGTTGGGGTCCTGGTGACTGCTGCGGTGGGAACAAACCCCAAGGACTCTAGCTGGAAGCAAACCCAACCTGAGTGAAAGGGAGGGGATTTTGCTGGCCAGCGAAAGGTCTCTCATAGCTTGGAGCTGTGAGCCTACAGCTGGATCAGGGTCTCTTTCCCTTTTGGGGGGCACAGGAGTGTCTGCCCCATAGGGGAGCCCAAAAACAATTTTAGGTATACTGCCTCCGCCATGGTCAGTGTCCAAGTCTCTGGCAGTAAGTTCAGGAGGAGGGTGTGACGTTGTGCAGTCTATATGGTTTTATAAAAACATGATAATAAG
>NW_020700573.1:0-2580 GCF_002925995.2 Terrapene triunguis | reverse complement strand
ACAGGGGATTCTATGGTAGTTTGGCAAAATGCCAAATTCCATGAACACAGAATCATGGACTACACAAAGACTTGCCTACAATCCACTCTACTGATCTTTCAGAGTAGCAGCCGTGTTAGTCTGTATCCGCAAAAAGAACGGGAGTACTTGTGGCACCTTAGAGAGTGGGCTGTAGCCCATGAAAGCTTATGCTCAAATAAATTTGTTAGTCTCTAAGGTGCCGCAAGTACTCCTGTTCTTTCTACTGATCTTATTTCCTTACAAGACACCTACCCAAATTACCAATAAATTTGTGTATCCTTTCTAGTACATATTGATCTTAAAGTTTGTTCACATATGTAAGAGTTACCAAAAACAGTTATGGTTCCTGGCTCCACAAGCTGTTACCGCCTACTTACATTGAAGGTATGCTTGAATACATCTCTAGATAACTCTATTTTGATAATGTGCTTTATTGACCAGAATCTCAGTTGTGAAACAAAACTGCCAAAATTTGTATTTTTGACTTCTTGCTTAACTTTTTCCTACAGAGATCCAACTAGTTAGTACCAAGCAAAATTCCTTGTTACACAACACTGATGAAATACATTAATTTTCCTTCCTTAACAATACCATGTATTGAACCAGCCAAAGGATTACTTCAAATGGCAAATTTTAAACCTTTTGTTTCTACTTTTCCTAAAACAATATATTTTTTGAAAAGTTTAAATTGTAAGTGTATAAACAAATTAGCTAATCCCCAGGTAACAGCCAAAATGAAAGTAGCTAGCATACCAATAGCTAACATAATACTAGATGTTTGTGTAAGTGATTATATGACATGGTAGATTAAAAAAATTTAAGAAAAAATAAAAATCTGTTTTAGTTTAAATTGGATTTTTAGTTAAATTGAAAACAGGTCTCTTTTTAAAAAATAAACATATTGACAATTAAATTAGAAATTAATCATCTATGTGAAGGCCTAAACTTCTTATAATGAATTAAAATCATTTAGATTAAATACTAAAAAATAAAATTAAGCAATTTGTATTTGCTGCCAAGCTTTAAAGAAAGTCAAACCACTGAACTGGTGGAAGTCACTGGCTAAGCAATTTGGAACCACAGTCTACTGATGCACTAAGCCAGCTTTTGATAGCAGTGACCTCTTCTGCAAGTGCAGAGACACCATTTTCCTCATTTCAGTTTATTCAGAACTAGTTCAGTTCAATGATTAGTTCATTCAGAGTTAGGAAACCAACTGGAAGCTGAAAAAGCATGAAACTTCTTTTCCTCTTCCAATCTATGAATGAAAACTAAACATGAGAGGATGAGATTTACAAGTTCTAAAACTCTGAAAGACATGGTGAACAGAATTAATCAGTTAAATTTACTAACTACAGATATTTCCTTTGTTTAATAAATTAGTTTGAAAGGCAAACCATGTTTTGATGCATAAAAAATAGTGCATCCAGCATATTTAAGGTAGATTTAATAAAATAATTAAATGCTGGTTTTGTGCATTTTAATCAATTTTGAACTTCCATCCAAATAGAGCTCGACACAAATCACAAATAAAAATTCATCTAGTACAGAATAAGATGTGGTCTCATGCAGATGTGGTCGCCCCATCTCAAAAAAAGATATATTGGAATTGGAAAAGGTTCAGAAAAGGGCATCAAAAATTATTAGGGGTATGGAATGGCGGCCATATAAAGAGAGTTTAAGAAGACTCAGACTTTTCAGCTTGGAAAAGAGTCAACTAAGGAGGGATATGATAGACGTCTATAAAATCATGACTGGTGTGGAGAAAGTAAATAAGGAAGTGTTATTTACTCCTTCTCATAACACAAGAACTAGGGGTCACCAAATGAAATTAATAGGCAGCAGATTTAAAACAAACAAAAGGAAATATTTTTTCACACAACGCAGTCAACCTGTGGAACTCCTTGCCAGAGGATGTTGTGAAGGACAAGACTAGAACAGGGTTTAAAAAAGTACTCGATAAGTTCATGGAGGATAGGTCCATCAACAGCTATTAGCCAGGATGGGCAGGGATGGTGTCCCTAGCCTCTGTTTGCCAGAATCTGGAAATGGGCGACAGAGGATGGATCACTTGATGATTACCTGTTCTGTTCAATCCATCTGGAGCACCTGGCACTGGCCACTGCTGAAAGACAGGATACTGGGCTAGATGGACCAGAGGATACTTTGGTCTGACCCAGTATGTTTGTTCTTATCAGTGAACAACAGCTTTCAAGAAGAGTGCTATATAAATGTGTGTTTCAAAAATCCTGTGCAGAAAGACATGCAAACTAGAGAGATCAATCACATCAGCCACTACTAAAATACAACCACCTCTGGGGTGATGTATACATTTGGTGTAACACCACAATGAATAGTAGTTTAAAAAAAAAAAAAAATCAGTAAAACACCCATACAAATTTAGTCAAATTCAACTGCGGAAGAAATTTAAGTAGAGAGAATGTAATTGTCTAAATTGGAATTTGGCCAGATTAAGAGTAGAGGTTCTGCTACCAGTAAAGGTCCAAATACGCCTTTCATGATCACAAGTGGTCAGGACCTCCGTTCTCTATTTTTGTG
>NW_020700572.1:0-4292 GCF_002925995.2 Terrapene triunguis | reverse complement strand
AAGACACCTACCCACATTACCAATAAATTTGTGTATCCTTTCTAGTACATATTGATCTTAAAGTTTGTTCACATATGTAAGAGTTACCAAAAACAATTATTGTTCCTGGCTCCACAAGCTGTTACCACCTACTTACATTGAAGGTATGCTTGAACACATCTCTAGATAACTTTATTTTGATAATGTATTTTATTGAACAGAATCTCAGTTGTGAAACAAAACTGCCAAAATTCGTATTTTTGACTTCTTGCTTAACTTTTTCCTACAGAGATTCAACTAGTTAGTGCCAGGCAAAATTCCTTATGTTACACAACACTGATGAAATATATTAATTTTCCTTCCTTAACAATAACATGTATTGAACCAGCCAAAGGATTACTTCAAATGGCAAATTTTAAACCTTTTGTTTCTACTTTTCCTAAAACAATATATTTTTTGAAAAGTTTAAATTGTAAGTGTTGTGATAGACCCAGACCAGTTGGGAACAGCAGAGTAGCAGAAGGGAGATATACTGACCACTGGATAAGTAGTTTTCTGTTCCCTGAGTGACCAGAGCAGGGGCTGCTCCAAGCTAATAGACCACCTGACTCCAATTAACCTGCTAAGAGTCAGGTGAGGCAATTAAGCACCTGACTCTAATTAAGGCCCTTCTGATGCTATGAAAGGGCTCACTCCAGTCAAGCCAGGGGGAGCCAGAGGAGAGGAAGTGTGTGAGAGGAACTGGGAGCAAGAGGTTGCAAGAAGCTGAGAGTGAGTAGGTGTACTGCTGGAGGACTGAGAAGTACAAGCGTTATCAGACATCAGGAGGAAGGTCCGGTGGTGAGGACAAAGAAGGTGTTGGGAGGAGGCCATGGGGAAGTAGCCCAGGGAGTTGTAGGTGTTGTGCAACTGTACCGGGAGGCACTCTAAACAGCTGCAGTCCACAGGGCCCTGGGCTGGAACCTGGAGTAGAGGGCGGGCCCGGGTTCCCCCCATACCTCCCAGCTCCTGATCAAACACAGAAGGAATTGACCTGGACTATAGCTTCTACCAGAGGGGAAGGTCTCTGGACTGTTTCCTGACCCACAGGGTGAATCTGTGAAGCGAGCAAATCCGCCAATAAGTGCAGGACCCACCAAGGTAGAGGAGGAACTTTGTCACAGTGTATAAACAAATTAGCTAACCCCCAGGTAACAGCCATAATGAAAGTAGCTAGCATACCAATAGCTAACATAATACTAGATATTTGTGTAATTGATTATATGACATGGTGGATTAAAAAATTTAAGAAAAAATAAAAATCGGTTTTAGTTTAAATTGGATTTTTATTTAATTGAGAATAGGTCTCTTTTTAAAAAATAAACATATTTACAATTAAATTTGGAATTAATAATCTATGTGAAGGCCTAAACTTCTTATAATGAATTAAAATCATTTAGATTAAATACTAAAAAATAAAATTAAGCAATTTGTATTTGCTGCCAAGCTGTAAAGAAAGTCAAACCACGAACTGGTGGAAGTCACTGGCTAAGCAACTTGGAACCACAGTTTGCTGATGCACTAAGTCAGCTTTTGATAGCGGTGGTCTTTTCTGCAAGTGCAGAGAGACCATTTTCCTCATTTCAGTTTATTCAACTAGTTCAGTTCAATGACTAGTTCATTCAGAGTTAGGAAACCAACTGGGAGCTGAAAAAGTATGAAACTTCTTTTCCTCTTCCAATCTATGAATGAAAACTAAGCGTGAGAGGATGAGATTTACAAGTTCTAAAACTCTGAAAGACATGGTGAACAGAATTAATCAGTTCAATTTACTAACTACAGATATTAGTTTGAAAGGCAAACCATGTTTTGATACATAAAAAATAGTGCATTCAGCATATTTAAGGTAGATTTAATAAAATAATTAAATGCTGGTTTTGTGCATTTTAATCAATTTTGTATTGTTAGCAAAAAGAAACATCAAATTTAATGTAAAGGCTATCTTTAGTTGCACATCAACATGTTTTAATGGTTACCAACCAATGAGAATCAACTTTTTGTTAGGAAAATAACTAAAAAGTATGATTAAAATGAGCAAAACATGATTAAAATTGATTATTTGAATCATTATTAAAATTGGTGATTTAAATCCTTTGATTTAAATCAATTCATGCTATTACATGAGCCTTATTCAAGCAAAGTGTTGGGCAACCTTGGAAGTCGATAAGGCCCCTGTGGAGAAACTAAATTAATCCTTTGCATTGGTCTTCATAGCTGAGGAGGTGAGGGAGATTCCCAAACATGAGCCATTCTTTTTAGGTGACAAATCTGAGGAACTGTCCCAGATTGAGGTGTCATTAGAGGAGGTTACGGAACAAATTGATAAATTAAACAGTAATAAGTCACCAGGACTGTATGGTATTTACCCAAGAGTTTTGAAGGAACTCAAACGTGAAATTGCAGAACTACTAACTGTGGATGTAACCTAATCGCTCCAGACGCGATCCCAGCAATTACAGGCCGGTAAGCCTGACTTCAGGACTGGGCAAACTGGTTGAAACTATAGTAAAGAACAAAATTGTCAGACACATAGATGAACAGAATTTGTTGGGGAAGAGTCAACATGTTTTTTTGTAAAGGGAAATCATGCCTCATCAATCTACTAGAATTCTTTGAGGGGGTCAACAAGCATGTGGACAAGGGGGATCCAGTGGATATAGTGTATTTAGATTTTCAGAAAGCCTTTGACAAGGTCCCTCACCAAAGGCTCTTAAGCAAAGTAAGATGTCATGGGATAAGAAGGAAGGTCCTCTCATGGATCAGTAACTGGTTAAAAGATAGAAAACAAAGGGTAGGAATAAATGGTCAGTTTTCAGAATGAAGAGCAGTAAGCAGTGGAGTCCCCTAGGGGTTTGTATTGGAACCAGTCCTATTCAACATATTTATAAATGATCTGGAAAAAGAGTAAACAGTGAGGTGATAAAATTTGCAGACGATACAAAACTACTCAAGATAGTTAAGTCCAAAGCAGACTGCAAAGAGCTACAAAAGGATCTCACAATACTGGGTAACTGGGCAACAAATTGGCAGATGAAATTCAATGTTGATAAATGCAAAGTAATGCACATTGGAAAATATAATCCCAACTATACATATAAAATGATGGGGTCTAAATTAGCTGTTACCACTCAAGAGAGAGATCTTGGAGTCATTGTGGATAGTTTTCTAAAAATGTCCACTCAATATGCAGCGGTAGTCAAAAAAGTTAACACAATGTTGGGAATTATTAAGAACGGAATAGATAATAAGATAGAAAATATCATATTGCCTCTATATAAATCCATGGTACGCCCACATCTTGAATACAGCATGCAGATGTGGTTGCCCCATCTCAAAAAAAGATGTATTGGAATTGGAAAAGGTTCAGAAAAGGGCATCAAAAATTATTGGCTGCCATATAAGAAGAGATTAAGAAGACTTGGACTTTTCAGCTTGGAAAAGAGATGACTAAGGGGGGATATGATAGAGGTCTATAAAATCATGACTAGTGTGGAGAAAGTAAATAAGGAAGTATTATTTACTCCTTCTCATAACACAAGAACTAGGGGTCACCGAATGAAATTAATAGGCAGCAGATTTAAAACAAACAAAAGGAAATATTTTTTCACACAACGCAGTCAACCTGTGGAAATCCTTGCCAGAGGATGTTGTGAAGATCAAGACTAGAACAGGGTTTTAAAAAGTACTAGATAAGTTCATGGAGGATAGGTCCATCAACAGTTATTAGCCAGGACGGGCAGGAATGGTGTCCCTAGCCTCTGTTTGCCAGAATCTGGAAATGGGCGACAGAGGATGGATCACTTGATATTTACCTGTTCTGTTCATTCCATCTGGGGCACGTGGCACTGGCCACTGCTGAAAGACAGGATACTGGGCTAGATGGACCTTTGGTCTGACCCATTATGGCTGTTCTTATCCGTGAACAACAGCTTTCAAGAAGAGTGCTATATAAATGTGTTTCAAAAATCCTGTGCAGAAAGACATGCGAACTAGAGAGATCAATCACATCAGCCACTACTAAAATACAACCACCTCTGGGGTGATATATACATTTGGTGTAACACCACAATGCATAGTAGTTTTTTTTAAAAAATCAGTAAAAAACCCATACAAATTTAGTCAAATTCAACAGCGGAAGAAATTTAAGTAAAGAGAATGTAACTGTCTAAATTGGAATTTGGCCAGATTAAGAGTAGAGGTTCTGCTACCAGTAAAGGTCCAAATACTCCTTTCATGATCACAAGTGGTCAGGACCTCCGTTCTCTATTTTTGTG
>NW_020700571.1:0-1185 GCF_002925995.2 Terrapene triunguis | reverse complement strand
AACTAATTTCATGGGACAAATAATGAAAAGAACAGGAGTGCGTGTCCGTGTGTTTTTGCCACCCCAAACAGCGCGCTGAATTGCCGCCGCGGCTGGCAGGGGCAGTCCATGCACCATTAGGGCGGCACACGCGTTTCCGTGGCGGCGGCAATTCGGCGGCAGCTTCTATGTTCAGCTGCCTGCAGCGGCAATTCAGCAGCTTCTGTCTTCCGGCTGAAGACAGAAGCTGCCGCTGAATTGCCGCCGCCGCGGAAATGCGCGTGCCGCCCTAATGGCACACAGACTGCCCCTGCCATCCGCGGCGGCAATTCGGCGCGCTGCTTGGGGCAGCAAAAACAGTAGAGCCAGCCCTGCTCCCATTCTCCTTTTCCTTATCCTAGTCCAAGACCTCCTCAGTGTTGCCTGTGGTGGCCCGGGACTCCGACTCCTCAGAGGTATCCACACTGCTCTTTGGGGTTGTGGGGTCGTCGCTGGGAATCGCATGTAGCTCGTTGTAGAAGCGGCACGTCTGCACTGCAAAACCAGAATGACTGTTTGCCTCTCTTTTCTTCTGGTACGCCTGCCGAAGCTCTTTAATTTGCACACAGCACTGCTGCATGTCCCTAGTGTAGCCCTTGTCCCCTATGCCACGTTCAATCTTTTCGTAGGTGTCTACATTTCTACGGCTGGATCAGAGCTGTGCCTGTACAGACTCTTCTTCACACAGACCAATAAAATCCACCACCTCCTGTGTACTCCAGGTTGGAGCGTGTTTGGGACATTGAATTGCCATGATCCACTTGGCTGGTGAGCTCTCCACGCTGAACAGACAGGAAATGGGAATTCAAAAGTTCTTGGAGAGGTGCTGTTTCCTGCATACCTGGCTGTTGAGCAACAAAGTTGAAAACATTCACCAGAGCAGTCACAGCGGAGTATTGTGGGATACCTCCAGGAGGCCAATAAAGTGGATGTAAGCAAGGTACTGTCTATGCTGCCTCTTTGTCGATCTAACAACATTGATTTAAGCTCTACGCCTCCTGCGGAGATTGAGTAATTAAGTCAATGTAGCAGGCGAGTTACATCAGCAGAATGGACATGGTAGTGTAGACACAAACTTCATTAGATCGACATAAGCTGCCTTAAGTCAACCTAACTGTGCAGTGTAGACCAGGCCTAAAAGGTTAACAGGTCTGTTAATGCTTCTCA
>NW_020700570.1:0-5082 GCF_002925995.2 Terrapene triunguis | reverse complement strand
AACTAATTTCATGGGACAAATAATGAAAAGAACAGGAGTGCGTGTCCTTGGTTTAAAACAAAGGCAACAGTTGGGGACATTGAGTAGTGAACCCTCTACTCAGTGCTCACTACTCAATAAAGCAGTCAAAGGAGTTGGCATATGCCACCGAGAGGAACTCTGCCCAAATACCTGAGACAAATAGGTACCAAAAGTAGGCATCACAGTTACAGAGAACCTCTTTGTCAAGTTGCTTCTTTCTGGACTGATGTATATCTCTTGGCCAGTGCCAGTAGGAGGTTGACTAAAAGGTCCTGTTACATCATCGGGTCATAGACTTGGGAGTTAATAAAGGAAAAGATGTGGAGAAAGGTGCAGCCAGAATCTCAGCAGGAGGTTGTGGAGGAGCCAGAAAAGAGGCTGCAACCTGGTGCTGCGGAAGTAGGCATGCTCTAGGGTCTTGCTGGGGACAAATATTGGGTTCCGTGAACTGTGCCAGCAGAATGCCTGTGCTCACTGCTCCATGGAGGAGCCCCCAGATTATGTCCTCAGTGGATCATGGAACCAAGGTGGAATAAAAGCTGCTGCAGTGGGAACCTCACCCTCTGCAGGGGGTAAAAGGTCTGACCACATTGTATCGGGGTGAGACATGATAGTGAAGAAGTGGCTGGTGTGGAGCATAAGCTGTTCTCGAGGCACTGTTCAGAGGTGGATTGCCTGGATATCATTCAGTCTACTCAAGTGGGGCATGGAGGTGAGGGAGAGGCCCAATTTTTGAGGTCTGAACAGTCCTGGGATAGCGATGGGCATGGAGAACCTTCTCACAGCACCCATTTGAGATGAGCAAGAGAGGCAGGAAGCAAAGCAGCCTTCACCTCCTGAAGCATCTAGGGGACACAAGGGATGGACAGCCCCATGCACTGGGCAAGCACCGTTGGATCCACCAGTCCCACTGACCACAGTCCAGGAAGTCTCAGATTCTGATGACATTAGTCAAGCCGGTCCTCCAGCACACCAGGGGAGCCATATTCACCTATGCATGAAGATGAGAGTTGTGCAGCAGGGGCTTGAGGAAGAGCTTGCCTCTCCTCCCCCCCATCTCCACAGCGGCCACAATGCACTTCTTTGCAGAGCTTCCGGGTCCTGAGAAGGTCCTGGTAAAAAGACCAGTACCTCAGAGAGATCTTGGGTGAGAGACCCTCCCCCAAGGTGGTTATGAAAGCTTCCACAATTGTTGCTAGATTGATAACCCTATAGACTGAAATATTTTCTTTTTAAATGAAAACTCTTATTTTAACCTGTAGAACAGATATAACACAAGTCACAATAGCACAATCTCATTCCCCCGTCTTGCTTCTACCCTGCCCTGGAGGGACCACATCGAAGGATGAAAGGATGGTTAATTGTCCATGATTCAGTCCTTGTCCTCTGTACTAAGACTATCAACAAGGGGCTCAACTTCATCTTTTTGGGTCCAACTTTGTCTTTTACATTAATTTATTTCAACTCATAAAGCTCTATAGGTGCCTGTTTCATGATCTGGGGGCCCATTATTTCATTTTTATATATACAATAGTTAACATGATAGAATACAATCTTATCTCTGCCACCTGAGTAAGAATATGATATATAGTAAAAAAGTGAGCCTGTGATACAGCAGACTCATTTAACTAAACCTGTCCATCTCAAAAAGTGTGAGGGAGTGGGAAAAGATGAACTCTACTGCATGCCTAAGTGCATGTCTACGCTACCAACTTTAAGTTGACATCCAGCTGTCACAGTGATTAAGTCGGAAGTGCATGTCCACACCATACTAGGTGGAGCTTGTCCTCACTAGCAGTGCTTGCATTGATGCTGATAGCAGTATACCATAGGTAGCTATCCCACAGTGCAACTCGCCACGGGTTTTGGGAAGGGCTTTCAGTGCCTCATGGGACCAAAACATTTTCATGGGGGGACTGGGACCCTGGCTTCAACGTCCTATGGTGCATCCCCCTCACCCACATCTCAACTGCAACTGATAATATTTCATGCCTTTTTTCAAAATACTGGCATAACTGCATGTACGACATCTCCTGAGAAGCATGGATCCCGCTCAGTTGTGACTGTTGTGAGCATTACAAACATCACGCGCCTTATCCTGCAGTATTTCCAGAGCTAGGAGAGGAGCCACCACATGGAACATGGCAATGTCCTTCAAGCAGCCAGGCTGGAAGCCACAGAACGAAACAATTTCTGATTGCTGCTGGCAGTCGTACAGCAGCTGAACACAATGGAGCGTCGTTTCTGACTGAGAAACAAGCACTGACTGGTGGGATCGCTTTGTTATGCAGTTGTGGGATGACTATCTGTCGCTGAAGAACTTTGTATGCGCAAGGCCGCTTTCCAGGAGCTGTGTGTGGAGCTCTCCGCAGCCCTGCAGCACAGCAACGCTAAAATGAGATGTGCTCTGACCGTGAAAAAACAATTGGCGATCGCTGCATGGAAGGTTGCAATGCCAGACTTTTACCGGTCAGTGGGGAATCCATTTTGAATTGGTAAATCCACGGTGGGAACTGTTGTGATCCAAATATGCAGGGCCATTAATTGCATTTTTTGCGAAGAGTAGTGAGTCCCTTGGCAATATGCAGGACATATTGGATGGTTTTGCTGCAGTGGGGCAATAGGGATATGCGTGCCATCTATCTTGGCACCAGACCACCTTGCCAAAGAGTACATAAACAGAAAGGGGTACTTTTTTCCCCACTCCTGCTGAAGCCCTGAGCCCTGGCAGGCATGCCCCTCAGGGCTGAAGCCCTGGGCCCCAGCAGGCATCTACTGCAGGGGTGAAAACCTGAGACGCCCTTCCCTATTCGGCAGAAGCCAGAGGCAATGCATGGAGAGGGGCACATAGAGTCACGTGGTCCCCAGATTTTTGCCAGGGCTTGCTGGACCCGCTTGGTCACCTGGTGCCACCAGGCCCCCTCCCTGCATTGCAGCTGCTGGAGCTGGCAAACGGGGAGCTGCATCCGTGGGGAGAAGCAGCAGCAAACAGCAGGGTACTGCAGGGAGAGCCGTTGCATTTGCTGCTCTCCCCCCCCCCCCCCCCCCCCCGGAGCTAAAGCAGCGACCCCTCCCAGTAGCTCCCAGAAAAAAGCATAATGGGGGAATCACATGCTCTATTATTCGCGGTCTGAGCAATTGAAATGAAAACTGCCACTGTCTCCCCTAGGTAACCTTAGCTGATATCACCCTCCTGAGGGTAGTAGAGGCGGCAAGGGAACAGATGCTGCAATGATGCCAGCAGAATTAATATTGGAGTGGTGTGGGAAACTGTCCTACTATGGTGGAAGAAATAAGGCAGCCCTCCCCAGAAACCTTCTGCAACAGATTGCAGAGTACCTCCATGAAACTTTCCTGGAGATCTCTATGGAGGATTCTCAGGCCAGCCCTCTGCACATAAACCGCTTTCTCCATGGGGCTCTGTAAGAGGGAGGTCCGGACTCACCCCTGCGGCGCCTCCTCCTGATCGTCCAGGGAATTAGCTCACCAGCCTCTGGAGCGCCCTCTGCAAGCTGGTGATCCACCTGTCCTCTCCTTCTCGGCTCCCGTGTCCCTCCTAGGACCCTGGTGCCCCTTGCTCTGGGTGCTGCTCCCTGGCAATACCCACACACGCTAGGTCTCCCCTCCCCAGGGAACCCCCACCTCACCTCACTTCAGGATAAGGCCACTGCCAGTCACCAACTAGCCCCCACTCTCTGGGGCAGACTGCAGTATAGGCCACTCATCAGCAAGGTTGGATTTGGACCTGCTGCCTTGGCCTAGCCCTGGGCTGCCCTCTGCAACCCCCAGTACCCCTTGGCCTATTACCAGGCCGCAGGCTGGAGCTCCCCAGCTCCTCAGCCTTTCCCCAGCCCTGCTCCACTGCAGGTACCCTGTCTAGCTCCCTGTAGCCAGGCCCTTCTCTCTCTGAAGGCAGAGATAGACTCTTGAGCTCCTGGCCCCCATCCTCTTATATAGAGCCAGCTGAGGCCTGAGTGGGGGGTGGCCCAGCTGCAGCTGCTTCCCCAATCAGCCCAGCTTAGCAGCCCCCAGCCACCAGCCTTCTCCCAGGGCTGTTTCAGGCCCTTTCAGGCAGGAGCGGGTGTCCACCCCGCTACAGGCTCCCTCTGCCTAGCTGGTGCAGCCACTGAGAAGCAGATAGCCACTGTACCTCATCATTTAAAAAAAAAAATTAAACATAGAGTAAGAACATGACCCCAAAATATTAGTTGGAGTTGCATACTAACCAGAGATGCCTTTCCCGGCATCAAACTTGGCCACAATGCTGTTCTGTGACTGGCTGGATTGTTCCTGGGTTTCAAACAGCTCCTGGCTCTCTGGGAGAATGGATCCCCTGCTCACTTGTCTCCCATTCTCCTTTTCCTTATCCTAGTCCAAGACCACCTCAGTGTTGCCTGTGGTGGCCTGGGACGCCGACTCCTCAGGTATCCACGCTGCTCTTTGGGGTTGTGGGGTCGTCGCTGGGAATCGCATGTAGCTCGTAGAAGTGGCATGTCTGCGCTGCAAAACCAGAATGACTGGTCCCCTATGCCACGTGCAATCTTTTCGTAGGTGTCTACATTTCTACGGCTGGATCAGAGCTGTACCTGTACAGACTCTTCTTCACACAGACCAATAAGATCCACCACCTCCTGTGTACTCCAGGCTGGAGCGCGTTTGGGACATTGAATCGCCATGATCCACTTGGCTGGTGAGCTCTTCACGCTGAACAGACAGGAAATGGGAATTCTAAAGTTCTTGGTGCTTTAACAGGAGAGGTGCTGTTTCTTGTGTACCTGGCTATTGAGCAACAAACTTGAAAACGTTCACCAGAGCAGTCACAGCGGAGTATTGTGGGATACCTCCTGGAGGCCAATAAAGTGGACATAAGCAAGGCACTGTCTACGCTGCCTCTTCGTCGACCTAATAACATTGATTTAAGCACTACGCCTCCTGCGGAGATGGAGTAGTTAAGTCAATGTAGCAGGTGAGTTACATCAGCAGAATGGACGTGGTAGTGTAGACACAAACTTCATTAGATCGACGTAAGCTGTCTTCAGTCGACCTAACTGTGTAGTGTAG
>NW_020700569.1:0-1358 GCF_002925995.2 Terrapene triunguis | reverse complement strand
ATGGCAGTAGATGTTACTTAAAAGTATGTAGGTGAGCTCCTGAGTTTTCTAGGACTAATAAAACTTGTTGCGCCCAGCAAATGGCTTCCTTTGTGCAACTCTTTGCATTTGCTTTAAACAGGGGGTATGATCTGGCCAAGTGGGTGTCAATTCTATTCAGGATAGCGTGGGAACTCCACTTATGCATTTCAATAATTTGACACCTACTCAGACAGCTTCTCATGCAGCCTTTTATGGAACAGACATAAACTGTCCGGCTGTCAACAAAAGATCAAAATACAGTAGGATACCCAGCAAAATTGCAAAATGTCACACAGACCATTTATTGATGTGTAAAGAAGCTCACTCTAATTTGAAGTTGCAAAAGAGAAATGTTTTGAGTGACTTTCAATCTTTCTCAGCTGCCAGCTTTCCTCTGAGTCACAAACCCTTATAGACTGTCTCCAAAGCCACACTTCTAAAGTGACAGAATTTACCACTTTACCAACATAAGATTACAATCTTTGATTTAAAAATGGGGGCAGAGGTTATTTTAAAAAGACCTAGAAATAGCAAATCCCTGCTTATGTCCATTCAGTGATTTTAAAAAAATCATCTTTTGTGATTACAAGTCTCTGAAAAAAGAACAAGAGGGATAATGCTGATTCTGTGAGGCTGGACTATATTAAAAATATGGACTGTCTTCCTGAAAATATACATGGCGTTATTGATGGGAAAACAGTGTAGAGCTTGCATACAGCGCCTAGAGCAGGGGTCTCAAACACTCGGCTCGTGGGCCGCATGCGGCCCGCGGGGCTATTTCCTGCAGCCCGCCAGGCCAGGGTGGGCAAACTACAGCCGCAGGATTGCCCCCCTCGAGCCCTGCACCGCTCCCTGAAGCAGCTGGCATCACATCCCTGGGGCAGGGGGGGAGGAGGCGGAAGCAGAGGGCTCCGTCCATGTGTTGCCCGGCTTCCAGGCACCCCCCACCCCCCGCAGCTCCCATTGGCCGGGAACGGGGAACTGCGGTCAATGGGAGCTTCAGGGGAGGTACCTGGAGGCGCGGCAAGCAGCGTGCGGAGCCCTGCGTCCCCCTCCCCCAGGGGCCGCAGGGACATGGTTCCAGCTACTTCCCGGAGCGGGGCCGGGGCCGGCAGCCTGCCCTGGCCCTGGTGTGCGCCGCTGCCACCCGGGAGCCCGAAGCCCTCCTACACCCTGCCCCCCAACCCCCTGCCCTGAGCCCCCTGCTGCATCCCACACCCGTTCTGCACCCCAACTCCCTGCCCTGAGCCCCCTGCCTGAACCCCAACCCCCTGCAGCACCCCAACCCCTTGCCCTGAGCCCCCTGCCTGAACCCCAACCCCCTGCTGCACCCCAAC
>NW_020700568.1:0-1348 GCF_002925995.2 Terrapene triunguis | reverse complement strand
ATGGCAGTAGATGTTACTTAAAAGTATGTAGGTGAGCTCCTGAGTTTGCTAGGACCAATAAAACTTGTTGCGCCCAGCAAATGGCTTCCTTTGTGCAACTCTTTGCATTTGCTTTAAACAGGGGGTATGATCTGGCCAAGTGGGTGTCAATTCTATTCAGGATAGCGTGGGAACTCCACTTATGCATTTCAATAATTTGACACCTACTCAGACAGCTTCTCATGCAGCCTTTTATGGAACAGACATAAACTGTCCGGCTGTCAACAAAAGATCAAAATACAGTAGGATACCCAGCAAAATTGCAAAATGTCACACAGACCATTTATTGATGTGTAAAGAAGAAGCTCACTCTAATTTGAAGTTGCAAAAGAGAAATGTTTTGAGTGAATTTCAATCTTTCTCAGCTGCCAGCTTTCCTCTGAGTCACAAACCCTTATAGACTGTCTCCAAAGCCACACTTCTAAAGTGACAGAATTTACCACTTTACCAACATAAGATTACAATCTTTGATTTAAAAATGGGGGCAGAGGTTATTTTAAAAAGACTTAGAAATATCAAATCCCTGCTTATGTCCATTCACTGATTTTAAAAAAATCATCTTTTGTGATTACAAGTCTCTGGAGAAAGAACAAGAGGGATAATGCTGATTCTGTGAGGCTGGACTATGTTAAAAATATGGACTGTCTTCCTGAAAATATACATGGAATTATTGATGGGGAAACAGTGTAGAGCTTGCATACAGCGCCTAGAGCAGGGGTCTCAAACACGCGGCCCGTGGGCCACATGCGGCCCGCGGGGCTATTTCCTGCGGCCCGCCAAGCGGCCCGCGCCCACCCCCCTGGCCTACCTCCAGGCCAGGAGTGGGCAAACTACAGCCGCAGGGTTGCCCCCCTCGAGCCCTGCGCCGCTCCCTGAAGCGGCTGGCATCACATCCCTGTGGCGGGGGGGGAGGAGGAGGCGGAAGCAGAGGGCTCCGTCCGTGTGTTGCCCTGGCTTCCATGCACCGCCCCCCCCACACCGCAGCTCCCATTGGCCGGGAACGGGGAACCGCGGCCAATGGGAGCTTCGGGGGAGGTACCTGGAGGCGCGGCAAGCAGCGTGCAGAGCCCTGCGTCCCCCTCCCCCAGGGGCCGCAGGGACATGGTTCCAGCTACTTCCTGAAGCGGGGCCGGGGCCGGCAGCCTGCCCTGGCCCTGGTGTGCGCCGCTGCCACCCCGGAGCCCGAAGCCTTCCTGCACCCCGCCCCCCAACCTCCTGCCCTGAGCCCCCTGCTGCATCCCACACCCGTTCTGCACCCAACTCCCTGCCCTGAGCCCCCTGCCTGAACCCCAACCCCCTGCTGCACCCC
>NW_020700567.1:0-1936 GCF_002925995.2 Terrapene triunguis | reverse complement strand
CACACCCAGATTGCCCCACACAGAACCCTCTCAACCTACACCTGGATCCCCCCCACACTAAGCCCCTCCACACTTGGATCCTGCCTGCCCATGCCTGGTGCACCTGGCATCGAGGGGCAGGGCCTTGGGGTGTTTCTGGGGCAGTCCTTGCACTGTGTCAGGGTTGGGTGCAGCCTCACCGCTGAGTCTGTGTCCCAGGGGGGAGCTGCACAGTGATCTCCCACCTCTGCTCAGCCAGCGTCCTGTGCTCCCTAATGCTATGCTGCAGCCTCCACATTTATTTGACAAATAAAATATGCAGAATTTTGAAATACTATGTGCAGAATTTTAAATTTTTTGGTGCAGAATGCCCTCAGGAGCATACCATGAGGCATAGAATAGGAGACCAAAGTTATGTGCCAAGGTGGTGGTATTTGTTGCTCTTATAAACAAAATGGATATTATTAGTCTCTCTCTTGCTTCCATTTTTTTGTAAAATAAGGACACAGACTAATGTTAAGAGAAAGTGACCCCCATCAAGAGAATGAGAATCTAGAGAACCAGTGTGTGTCACAGGAAGGCTGTAGCAGCTGGAGAGTGGGTATTACTTGTTAAAGCATAGTGCTGTTTTCACATGAGGGGTGCGTGTGTGTGTGCGCACGCGTGTGGACCCTGCAAGTGTGTGCTGAATGCACTAAATAGCAGGTGTCATTAGGAACACAAATTATTCTAAACCTTTTCTGTTATTTTTTCATAACTAAATGCAAAGTTTAAAAGCAAGAAAATAAAATAACAAAAATGGAAAGGAAATTCAATTTGAACCGACACTAAATTCAAAAAAATTTCAGTGAAATGAAGAAGTTGACAAATTTCAGGACATACTAAATGGTTTGTTTGACCCGAAATGAAAAATCAAATAAAATGAGGGGTTAGATTCACTGCCAGTGCTTTGGGCACTCACCTGGGATATGGGAGATCCAAGTTCAGTTCTTCCATCCCCCTCCCCCTCTGCCTGATGTGGAGCAGAGATTTGAACTTGGGGGGTATGTCTACCAGGGCCGGCTCCAGCATTTCTGCCGTCCCAAGCAAAAAGAAAAAAAAGCCGCGATCGGCGGCGGCAGTTCAGCGGCAGGTCCTTCGCTCCTAGAGGGAGTGAGGGACTGCCACCGCCGAATTGCTGCAGGTGCCGCCCCTCTCCCTTGGCCGCCCCAAGCACCTGCTTGTTAAGCTGGTGCCTGGAGCCGGCCCTGCCTACAGGGCGGCTGGAGCGGAACAAACAAACAAACAAAAAAAGCGGCCGGGCCGCCCTAGGATTGGGCAGAATGCCGCCTCGAACAATCTGCCGCCCCAAGCACCAGCTTGCTCAGCTGGTGCCTGGAGCTGGCCCTGATGTCTGCACTACAGAAAACAAAAAGAAAAAAGCAAATTTCAGAGCCTTGGTCTGCAGACTTGGGCTTGCACTCTGGTGCTAAAAAT
This sequence comes from Terrapene triunguis, assembly GCF_002925995.2. Lineage (NCBI taxonomy): Eukaryota > Metazoa > Chordata > Testudines > Emydidae > Terrapene > Terrapene triunguis. The sequence continues at coordinate 481 of NW_020700567.1, read as the reverse complement.
AGCAGTGTAGAGGTTCCCACTTGGGCTCTGAGACCCACCCCCCTCACCAGGATTCAGAGCCTGAACAGGAATGGCTACATTTGCTATTTTTAGCCCTGTAGTGCAAGGCCTGCAAGCCTAAATCTATACACCTGGGTTCTGAGACTCACTCACGCCTTTTTTAATTGAATTGAATTTTTTTTTTCAGTGTAGACGTAGCCACGGTTTCACACACTGCAGGAGAGTTCTTTAGCCACTGAGCGATAGAATATAGAATATTCTGATGTGGGGCCTCTGTCTCTCCTGTTGAAGGTGTTCCATTTTGTATAAAATACATGATTAATCATTGGGCCAGAGAGAGTAAGTGACTCCATTGCCTGATGGTTAGGGCACTAATCTGGAAGGTAGGAGACCCAAGTTCATGTCCCTTCTCCAATGACTGACTATCTATCTCTTCTCTCACACACACACACACACACACACACACACACACACACACACA
>NW_020700566.1:0-1639 GCF_002925995.2 Terrapene triunguis | reverse complement strand
CACACCCAGATTGCCCCACACAGAACCCTCTCAACCTACACCTGGATTCCCCCCACACTAAGCCCCTCCACACTTGGATCCTGCCTGCCCATGCCTGGTGCACCTGGCATCGAGGGGCAGGGCCTTGGGGTGTTTCTGGGGCAGTCCTTGCACTGTGTCAGGGTTGGGTGCAGCCTCACCGCTGAGTCTGTGTCCCAGGGGGAGCTGCACGGTGATCTCCCACCTCTGTGCAGCCAGTGTCCTGTGCTCCCTAATGCTATGCTGCAGCCTCCACATTTATTTGACAAATAAAATATGCAGAATTTTGAAATACTATGTGCAGAATTTTAAATTTTTTGGTTAAGAATGCCCTCAGGAGCATACCATGAGGCATAGAATGGGAGACCAAAGTTATGTGCCAAGGTGGTGGTATTTGTTGCTCTTATAAACAAAATGAATATTATTAGTCTCTCTCTTGCTTCCATTTTTTTGTAAAATAAGGACACAGACTAATGTTAAGAGAAAGTGACCCCCATCAAGAGAATGAGAATCTAGAGAACCAGTGTGTGTCACAGGAAGGCTGTAGTAGCTGAAGAGTGGGTATTACTTGTTAAAGCATAGTGCTGTTTTCACATGAGGGGTGCGTGTGTGTGTGCGCACGCGTGTGGACCCTGCAAGTGTGTGCTGAATGCACTAAATAGCAGGTGTCATTAGGAACACAAATTATTCTAAACCTTTTCTGTTATTTTTTCATAACTAAATGCAAAGTTTAAAAGCAAGAAAATAAAATAACAAAAATGGAAAGGAAATTCAGTTTGAACCGACACTAAATTCAAAAAAATTTCTGTGAAATGAAGAAGTTGACAAATTTCAGGACATACTAAATGGTTTGTTTGACCCGAAATGAAAAATCAAATAAAATGAGGGGTTAGATTCACTGCCAGTGCTTTGGGCACTCACCTGGGATATGGGAGATCCAAGTTCAGTTCTTCCATCCCCCTCCCCCTCTGCCTGATGTGGAGCCGAGATTTGAACTTGGGGGTATGTCTACACTACAGAAAACAAAAAGAAAAAAGCCATGGCAGCAAATTTCAGACCCTCAGTCTGCAGACTTGGGCTTGCACTCTGGTGCTAAAAATAGCAGTGTAGACGTTCCCACTTGGGCTCTGAGACCCACCCCCCTCACCAGGATTCAGAGCCTGAACAGGAATGTTTTTAGCCCTGTAGTGCAAGGCCTGCAAGCCTAAGTCTATAGACCTGGGTTCTGAGACTCACTCACGCCTTTTTAAATTGAATTGATTTATTTTTTTCAGTGTAGACGTAGCCACGGTTTCACACACTGCAGGAGAGTTCTTTAGCCACTGAGAGATAGAATATTCTGATGTGGGGCCTCTGTCTCTCCTGTTGAAGGTGTTCCATTTTGTATAAAATACTCTCTCTGGCCCAATGACTAATCATGTAAGTGACTCCCTTGCCTGATGGTTAGGGCACTAATCTGGAAGGTAGGAGACCGAAGTTCATGTCCCTTACACACACACACACACACACACACACACACACACACACACACACACACCTTCAACAGGAGAGATTGAAAGAACCAGGCATCCCACATGCCGGGTAAGTGCCCTAACCACTGGGCTAAAAGTTATAAGTCAGT
>NW_020700565.1:0-5717 GCF_002925995.2 Terrapene triunguis | reverse complement strand
GTCTCTGTACACAGAGAGCTGTTACCCTTCCCTTCATAGTTATGACACGCCCCCCAAATCACAGATAGTGTTGGACGTTCGGTTCCACACTGGCTGTGATTTCTTCCTGGAGTTTTAGGAGAAAACAGAGTTAATAAGACATACTACTGATTATATAAAAACTAACAATGTTTCATTCCAAGAACAATTGTTAACCAGTTAACTCTGGGAAACTTTCCCGGGAGAGTGCATCAGCCACTTTGTTAGAAGCTCCCGAAATGTGTTGTATTTCAAAATCAAAATCTTGGAGAGCTAAACTCCACCGAAGAAGTTTTTTGTTATTTCCCTTGGCGGTATGAAGCCACTGTAGCGCAGCATGGTCTGTTTGTAGTTGGAAACGCCGTCCCCAAACATATGGGCGTAGCTTTTCCAGCGCGTACACAATGGCGTAGCATTCCTTTTCGCTGATTGACCAGTGACTTTCCCTCTCAGACAGTTTTTTGCTGAGAAACACGACAGGATGGAATTCTTGATCCGGTCCTTCCTGCATTAAAACTGCTCCCACGCCTCTCTCGGAAGCATCTGTGGTTACTAGGAACGGTTTGTCAAAGTCTGGGGCCCTTAGCACAGGGTCAGACATGAGTGTTGCCTTAAGCTGGTTAAAGGCCTTTTGACACTCATCAGTCCACTGAACTGCATTTGGCTGTTTCTTTCTGGTTAGGTCTGTCAGCGGGGCGGCGATTTGGCTGTAGTGTGGTACAAATCGCCTATAATATCCGGCCAAGCCTAAGAAGGATTGGACCTGTTTCTTTGACTTTGGAACCGGCCACTTTTGGATAGCATCCACTTTGGCCTGTAGGGGATTTATAGTTCCTTGACCCACCTGGTGCCCCAGGTACGTCACTCTGTTTTGGCCTATTTGACACTTTTTAGCCTTAACAGTTAGTCCTGCCTGTCGGATGCGCTCGAAGACTTTTCCCAGGTGCTCCAGGTGTTCTGTCCATGAATCAGAAAAAATGGCCACATCATCGAGGTAGGCAACTGCAGATTCTCCCAATCCCGCTAAGAGACCATCTACAAGTCTTTGGAAGGTGGCGGGTGCATTTCGCAACCCGAAAGGGAGTACATTGAATTCGTACACCCCTGCCTGGGTGACGAAGGCTGACCTTTCCTTAGCGGGTTCATCTAGTGGTACTTGCCAGTACCCTTTGGTTAAGTCTAAAGTAGAGATGAATTGGGCATGTCCCAATTTTTCCAATAGCTCATCTGTGCGTGGCATTGGATAGTTGTCAGGACGAGTTACAGCATTTAGCTTACGGTAGTCCACGCAAAAGCGTATTTCCCCATCTGGTTTGGGAACTAGAACCACTGGAGATGCCCATGCACTGTTAGAGGGGCGGATTATACCCATCTGTAGCATGTCCTGGATCTCCCTTTGTATAGCCGCTTGGGCATGAGGTGACTCCCGGTAGGGTGGGGTTCTAATTGGGTGAGCATTACCTGTGTCAATGGAGTGGTATGCCCGTTCGGTCCGTCCTGGAGTGGCTGAGAAAATCGGTGCAAAGCTTGTGCACAGCTCCTTGATCTGCTGTCGCTGCAGACGTCCCAGGGTCGTGGAGAGGTTCACCTCTTCCACGCCACCATTCCTTGTTCCTTCGTAGTAGACACCTGCAGGCCACTCCGCGTCATCTGTTTCCTGGGCTGTAAACTGGCAAACGTTTAATCCTCTGGAATAAAAGGGCTTAAGAGAATTAACATGGTATACCTTAGGCTTTATGTTGGAGGTGGGGGAGGCTATGAGATAGTTAACAGCTCCTAGGCGCTCCTGGACCGTGAATGGTCCTTCCCACGACGCTTCCATTTTATGGGCCTGGAGCGCCTTTAAGACCATGACTTGGTCTCCTACTTTGAAGGACCGTTCTCTGGAATGTTTATCATACCAGGCCTTTTGCTCTTCCTGAGCATCCTTTAGGTTTTCTTTAGCAAGGGCTAAAGAGTGTCGGAGGGTGTTTTGTAGGTTGCTTACAAAGTCTAGAATGTTAGTTCCTGGAGAAGGCGTAAACCCCTCCCATTGCTGCTTCACCAACTGTAATGGCCCCTTAACCTCGCGGCCATACACAAGTTCAAATGGTGAAAACCCTAAACTGGGATGTGGTACAGCCCTGTAGGCAAAAAGCAACTGCTGCAACACTAGGTCCCAATCATTGGAGTGTTCATTTATGAATTTACGTATCATGGCCCCCAAAGTTCCATTAAACCTCTCCACCAGACCATTGGTTTGATGGTGATGAGGGGTGGCAACCAAGTGATTCACCCCATGAGCTTCCCACAGGTTTTTCATGTTCCCTGCCAGGAAATTAGTTCCCGAATCTGTAAGGATGTTGGAGGGCCAACCTACCCTGGCAAAAATGTCTGCTAATGCCTGGCACACACTTTTAGTCTTGGTGTTGCTTAAGGGTACAGCTTCCGGCCATCGGGTAGCAAAATCCATGAAAGTCAGTACGTACTGCTTTCCTCTGGGTGTCTTCTTTGGGAAAGGACCCAGAATATCCACAGCTACTCGCTGAAATGGGACCTCAATTATGGGTAGTGGCTGGAGAGGGGCTTTAACCTGGTCTTGGGGCTTTCCCACTCGTTGGCACACCTCACAAGACCGGACATAATTAGCAACGTCCTTGCCCATTCCCTCCCAGTGGAAGGACTTCCCCAACCGGTCTTTGGTTCTGTTCACCCCAGAATGGCCACTGGGATGATCATGGGCTAAGCTCAAGAGCTTTACCCGATACTTAGTGGGAACCACCAACTGTCTTTGAGGATGCCAGTCTTCCTGGTGCCCACCAGAAAGAGTTTCCTTGTATAAAAGTCCTTGTTCTACAACAAACCGGGATCGGTTAGAAGAGCTGAGAGGCGGTGGGGTGCTCCGTGCCGCCGCCCAAGCTTTCTGAAGGCTGTCATCTGCTTCCTGCTCGGCCTGGAACTGTTCCCTTGATGCTGGAGACATCAGTTCCTCCTTGGACTGTGGACTGGGGCTTGGTCCCTCTGGAAGCGATGCAGGTGCTGGGGCTGTTTCCACTGACCGTGAACCGCTGTCCGCTGGTGCACTATGTGGTATCTCAGGCTCTGGCTGAGCCTCTTGGGTAGGGTTATCTGCTGCTTCCGCCAGTTCAGGCTCGCTGGTGCCCTCTGGCATTGGAGTTGTAGACGGGTTTGCAAGCGCTGGACTCCGTGCCGGCAATGGTTCTGGTGCTGGTTGCGTTGCCAGTTCCGGTTCCGGGACTGGCTTTGGCTGGGTCTCTGGGATTGGATCCACTACGGCTGTTGCAGTCGTTGGCAGGGGATCCGGTTCCACCACCTGTGTTTGGGTCTCCGGTAACACAGACGGGGCCCTGGTGGACGGCTCAGGAACAGGGATGGGGGTGGAAGCTTGCTTAGCCTGGCTGCGGGTGACTATTCCCACCCTCTTGGCTAGCTTCACATGGTTGGCCAAGTCTTCCCCCAGCAGCATGGGGATGGGATAATTGTCATAGACTGCAAAAGTCCACATTCCTGCCCAGCCCTTGTACTGGACATGCAACTGGGCTGTAGGCAAGGTTACAGACTGTGACACGAAGGGTTGAATTGTCACTGTAGCCTCCGGGTTGATGAGTTTGGGGTCCACTAGGGATTGGTGGATAGTTGACACTTGTGCCCCAGTGTCCCTCCAAGCGATAACCTTCTTTCCGCCCACTCTCAAGGTTTCCCTTCGCTCCGAGGGTATGAGAGAGGCATCTGGGTCTGGGGATCTTTGGTGTGATTGGGGTGTAATGAACTGTAATCGGTTAGGGTTCTTGGGGCAGTGAGCCTTTATATGCCCCAGTTCATTACATTTAAAACATCGCCCTGCTAAGGTATTACCGGGGCGATGTTGGTTGATGGAGACTGGTGTGGTGGGGTGAGAAGGCGTCTGGGGTTTCCCTTGGGATGTGGGTGGGGCCTTGGGTTGTCCCCGGTGGTAAGGTTTTGTTTCGGCTTGCCCCTTCTGATATTCGCTCCAACTGCTACTAGCTTTTTTCTTTTCTGTCACCTCCACCCATTTGGCTCCAATCTCCCCCGCCTCGGTTACAGTTTTGGGCTTCCCATCTAGGATGTACCTTTCTATTTCCTCAGGAACACCCTCTAAAAACTGCTCCATTTGCAATAGGAAGGGCAACTCTTCCGTAGATTTAACATTTGCTCCTGATATCCAGGCATCCCAATTTTTCCCAATGTGGTAGGCATGTCGGGTAAATGACACATCGGGTTTCCACCTTAGGGCTCTGAACCGCCGACGGGCATGCTCAGGTGTCAGCCCCATTCTGATTCTGGCCTTGTTTTTAAAAAGTTCATAACTGTTCATGTGTTCCTTAGGCATTTCAGCCGCCACCTCTGCTAAGGGTCCACTGAGCTGCGGCCTCAGCTCTACCATGTACTGGGGTGGAGGGATGTTGTATCCAAGGCAGGCCCTTTCAAAATTTTCTAAGAAGGCCTCAGTATCATCGCCTGCCTTGTAGGTAGGGAATTTCCTGGGATGGGAAGTGGTACCTGGAGAGGAGTTGTTAGGATGGTCTGATGCACCCTGCCTAGTCCTTGCTGCTTCCAGTTCCATCTCTTTTTCTTTCAGCTCCATCTCTCTCTTGTGGGCCGCCTCTTTGGCTTTCTCTTCTCTGTCTCTCAGCTCTATCTCTCTCTTGTGGGCCGCCTCTTTGGCTTTCTCTTCTCTGTCTCTCAGCTCTATCTCTTTTTCTTTCAGCTCCATAGCTCTCTTGTGGGCCTCCTCTTTAGCTTTTTCTTCTTTGGTAGTCATTTTCCTGGTTTTCTTGTGCTGGGTCACACCCCTCTGCAGTTGACTGAAATTGGGATGTACTTAGCTCTGGCTGCTGCTGAGTTAACAGAGACTTTCTAACAAGCTACTCCCGAGGATGTAAAAAGAAAAAAAAACAATTCAACTTGTAAATTATCTTTACCAGTCAGTCAAAGTTTGCTCCCTTTGAACCCTTCTCTTAACAAAGGACCTCGTTAAAAAAAACTTAACACCTCTGCCTTCAGGCAAGGAGAGATAAGATATGCATCTACCTTCAGCTCTGCTTTCCAAGCAGCTAGAAGGAAAAAAAAATCTCTTACTGGCTTTTGGGTTAAAACGATCTCCACCGCTATGCCACCATGTCAAGGCTGGATCCCCACTTTGAACTTTAGGGTTCAAATGTAGGGGCCTGCATGAAAACTTCTAAGCTTATCTACCAGCTTAGCTTTGGTCCGCTGCCACCATCACAAGAATTCCCTCCCTGGGAAGCCTTGAGAAACCTTTCACCAATTCCCTGGTGAACACAGATCCAAACCCCCTTGGATCTTAAAACAAGGAGAAGTTAACCATCCCCCCTCCTTCCTTCCACCCTCCTTTCACCAACTCCTGGTGAATACAGATCCAAACCCCCTTGGATCTTAAAACAAGGAGAAATCAATCTGGTTCTTAAAAAGAAGGCTTTTAATTAAAGAAAAAGGTAAAAATCATCTCTGTAAAATCAGTATGGAAAATACTTTACAGGGTAATCAAACTTAAAGAGCTCAGAGGACCCCCCTCTGTCTTAGGTTCAAAGTACAGCAAACAAAGATACACACTCTGGTAAAAAGGTACATTTACAAGTTGAGAAAACAAAGTAAATCTAAGACGCCTTGCTGTCTTTTTACTTACTAGTTTGAAATAGGAGAGACTTGTTTAGAAA
>NW_020700564.1:0-1081 GCF_002925995.2 Terrapene triunguis | reverse complement strand
TGTGACGTTATTGACATAAACTGGGACCATATAGATCATTGTTGCAACCAAGGTCCTGTAGTGGCACCCAAATCTTGTATAAAGGGGGTCAAATGGGGTGTCTAAGACAAGGTTATGGTTTACTGGTTATGATTAGGCTGTCTATATGTGTGTATCAGTTTTGTAGTTGAAGTTATTATTATGGCTCTATACTGTCTGTATGACAAACTTATGCTATGCTTCTGGGTGACATCCCAGACAAGCTGGGATTAGCTCTGCCTAGCCTGCTTGATGGCCCATTAAGGACCATCAGCTATACAATGGACTCATTGAGAGAAGGTAAATATGCCTTCAGACTCAGCAAAGTATGCAGGGACTGGCCCATGTGACTCCAGGCTCCATTTTGCTGTAATTTTCCACAGTGAGAACAAAGAGGTGTTCTTACACCTGGAAAAGACTATATAAGGCTGATGCCTCATCTCCATTTTGTTTTCAATCCTGCTTCATACCTCTGGAGGAACTTTGCTACAAGCTGAAGCTTTGAACAAAGGACTGAGGACCCATCCCAGCGGGGGATGTATTCCAGAGACTTGATTTGAACCTGCAGTTTATTCTATCGCTGCTGCAAGCCTGAACCAAGAACTTTGCCATTACTGTATGTAATTGATTCCATTTAACCAATTCTAACTCTCATCTCTATCTTTTTCCTTTTATGAATAAACCTTTAGATTTTAGATTCTAAAGGATTGGCAACAGCGTGATTTGTGGGTAAGATCTGATTTGTATATTGACCTGGGACTGGGGCTTGGTCCTTTGGGATCAGGAGAACCTTTTTCTTTTACTGGGGTATTGGTTTTCATAATCATTGGTCCCCATAACGAGTGGCACTGGTGGTAATACTGGGAAGCTGGAGTGTCTTAGGAGGTTGCTTGTGAGACTTGCGGTTAGCCAGTGGGGTGAGACCGAAGTCCTCCTAGTCTGGCTGGTTTGGTTTGCCTTAGAGGTGGAAAAAACCCCAGCCTTGGGCTGTAACTGCCCTATTAGAGCAATTTGTCCTGAGTTGGCACTCTCAGTTGGGTTCCGCCAGAACCGCATCGTCACA
>NW_020700563.1:0-4397 GCF_002925995.2 Terrapene triunguis | reverse complement strand
CTGAGTTGGCACTCTCAGTTGGGTTCCGCCAGAACCGCATCGTCACAGTGGCGTAGTCGTGCTTGGATCCACAGAACCAGGTCAATTAAGCTTTGGGTCAGAACCCCACGCTATCCAAATTTGAATTTTGGGATTGAGAGTTTTGTTGGTTAAAGAGCTGCTGCAATGGCTGAGCAAAGAGCATATGAGGGACTTGGCAAAAAAGCCCTGGAAAATTTGTGTTCAGAAAAGAGGATAAGCTTTAGAAAGAAAGCTACAAAGGAAGAACTGAGAAATCTGTTAATAGCCAGTGATCAGGGGGCAAGAGCACAGCCCTTACCTGAGGCTGCAGAAGATGCAGAAAAAATTAGGATGCAAAAGGTGACAAGTGAACTGCAATTTGAGCATGAACAGAAGCTAGCAGATCTTCGATTGCTGGAGAAGCAAAAAATAGCAGAATTAGAGAAAGAGGCTGCTCAGAGAGGGAAAGAAGCCGATCAAAGAAAGAAGGAGGCTGATGAGCGAGAAGAGAGAGCTCGTAAGGGGCGTCTAGAGCTGCTCGCTGCTGAACAGGAGACTCGCAGGATGGAACAGGAGACTCACAAGATGGAACAGGAGACGGCCAGACTTCAGCTCCAAGTAATGGAAGAGCGGAGAAAGTCATCCCCACCTGGTACTCCACTTCCCCCCCGCCATGAGAAGAACTGGGAAAAGATGTGTCCCATTTACAATGATACTGAGGATATAGAGGAGTTTTTGTCTACCTTTGAACGCCTCTGCAATCTGTACCAGATCCCCGAGGGTCAGCGAATGCCAGTCCTGCTGACCAGACTGACTGGAAAAGCCAGAGAGGTATTTAATGACTTGGGGGAACAAGAAGCCTTGGATTATGAGCGGTTTAAGGATTCTGTGTTAAGGCGGTTCAAGGTTACTCCTGAATCTTACAGAGTTAAGTTTAGAAAGTTTAAGATGTCTAATGATTGTACTTTTGTAGAATGTGCTCATAAGCTGATGGGTTTTGTTAAAAAGTGGGTTATGGGAGCCAAGGCGCATGGGAGTTTTGAAAAACTGCTGGATTTAATAACTTTGGAACAGTTCTTAGACATTGTGCCTGACAATGTGAGAGCAGCTGTGTGTGATAGGGACCCTGAGTCAGTCCTACGGGCAGCAGAGATTGCGGATGCCCATACCCAAAACAGGGCTCGAGAAGGGTGTAAAACCCCGGGGAAAACTAATCACCATTCTCCCCAGTTCAAGAGGAGGGAAGGATTTAGAAGTAAACCTGACTCTTCTAAAGGAGTTCAAGGGGGCCCGGAGGGTAGGAACTCACATCCCAAGTCGGAACAGGTTACATGCTATCACTGTGGTATGCTGGGCCACATGAGACCGGACTGCCCGACACTGAAGGGCAGCCCAAAACCAGGAACCCCAAATGCCACGGCCAATGCTAACCCTGTTGTTATAAACTCACAGGCAAGCCACACAGAGCCCAGCATTGGTGCCCTGTGTGCAAATGCTGTTTCTGTGGTTTCTGAAGAATTTGACCTTAAAACTCACATTAAAGCTAAATATGGGGGAAATAATGCAGAGTTTATTAGCAGTGCAGAAGTGAATGGAGTCAGGTGTATGGCATGGAGGGACACCGCAGCAGATATCACTTTGGTTAAAACAAGTCTTGTCAGGAAGGAAGATTATTTGCCAGGTGAAGATGTGACTGTTGTAGCCTTTTCTGAGTATTTTGTCAGGGTGCCTTTGGCTAAAATCCACCTGAAATGGAAGGGATTTGAGGGCACCATGGTTGTGGGAGTAAAAGACACAATCCCTAAGGATATTATGATTGGAAATGATATTAAAGCTATGGTCAGTCAAGTTAACACAAACCAGGCACAGGAGAGGATTGATCCTAAGGTTGTGCCTATGGAGGGTTTCTCCAAAAGTTTGTCTTTGGAAAGTAGCTGTTTGGCTGTGAATGAAGTTTCTGAATGTCTATCTAATGTCTCAGAAGTAAATCTGGAATTAGATCAAGCGAAGGGAGAGAAGAACAAGGAGATTTTGGATGAGCCTAGGCAGTCTTGTGAGCTGATGGCTTTATCTAGTCAGCAGTTTGGGAAGGCAAGGAGAGTGGAAGATGAGTGTCCCTATACCTTACCTGTTTCCTGTGTGAAGAATAGTGACAGTGAAGGAAATGTGCCTGTATCTGTCAGGGGTATGGACTTGCCTATGGAGGAAGCTACCCCAGTCTCCAAGCAGTTGTCTGTGAACAGCCCGGTGTGCTGGGACAAGGGAAATGAAATCCCAAACGGTGTGTCAAGTAAAGGTAAATGTGTCTCCAACTCTTTTTTGTCTGTGGAGCAGACAGAAGGTGCCTTTCAGCCTGTGATGGTTGAGAGTAATTCACTTGTCTCAGATTTGGTTCTGGATTCAACTAAAGCCCAGGAAGGGAATGGTCCTAAATTTGTGTCTGCTGGGGAGGATGGCACTGTAACTAGGTTGCATCCAGTTAGTGTCCTAGCAAAATCCCAGAGACCAGACAATTCGGGTGCTTGTATTTTGCCTGTTGCTCATGTGTGGTTGGAGAAGGGTGTAACAACTCTGTCTAATCGGGGTGATACCCTAGCCAGGGCACAAGGAGAGCAGAAAGGTAATTTGGTTGTTGTACCTACGGACAGTTTAACAACTTGTAGCAAACAGGACAAAATTCCTAAGCTTGTGTGTGGCAAAGGAAAGGAGAATGCTTCTGACCTTTCATCTAATGAGTCTATGGGTTTGCCTGAAAGGGGATTGTGTAGAAATCTGCCTGATGGGCCAAAGGTGATCCTGAATGTAAGACAGGCCCAGACAGAGTCTGTTGTTGCTCAGGAAAGTGTTCCTTTAGAGCAAGCCCTAGGTGAAGGGGGTAAGGCCAAAATTTCTGTGAGGGGTGAATGGCTGCTTAGAAAAGCTCCTGGGGAAAGGAATCCTCATGGAAATCTGTGCAAGCAGTTCCCTGCAACTGAAGGGTGTGAGAGTGATTTAATCAAGGAAGTTTCAGTTCCTAACAGCCAAAAGTTGTCTGTTGTGAATGGATCCACTGACTTTCCTTTTAAAAGATCCAGTGTGGGTAGCTTTGAGAAGGTCTCAGATGGAGTAAGAGCTGTTAAGAAAGTTGAGCAGCCCTATGACCAAGTGGCTGTGTGGGGCCAACTGGTTGGGGAGACAATGGTGTTGGAACAGGAATGTCTCCATTCTGATTCTTTAAATGAGCAGTTTGTGCTTCAGGGTCTGAGGACAGATTTGGTTACTGATGTGTCAGAGCAGAGCAGTTTTATGGCTAGATGCTTGAGGATGCAGGGGAGAGCAAGCAAACTCTCACCCTCAGACTATTTAGATTTGTGTGGTATCTCTGTAAGACAGAGTCCAGCCTTGGAAATGATAGAAGTTACGAATATAAAAACTGGTGAACTGGCTCTGGTCTGGGGTAGTGCAAATTACTTGCCTGGAGGGGAGAGGAAGGACTTGCTAATAGCTGTTAGCACAGAGAGCCCACCCCATCAGCCAGTGAATTCTGTTAATCAAGAGAAATCAAGGTTTGATCCTGCAGGACAGGGAGGAAAGAAGAAACTGAATTTTGCAAAGGGAAGCCACAGGTTAACCCTAAAATGCCCAAACTCCAATGGTATTGAGCCAAAGGTGTGGCATGACAAACATGATTGTAGATGGACACTTGCAGTGAACTTGTTATTGCTAATGGTAAATTTTGTAATAAATGTGTTGCTATTGCCACAAGCTGTAAAAATGTACAATGTGCCTAATCTTTTGGAGAATCCCTTGAACATGTTAAAAGGAATACATGAGAACACAATTTATGTTAAAAGGCCTTGTTACACTGATGTTTCACAGTTAATGCCTGTAAACAATATTGGAACTTTTCACAGGGAAAAAGACATTCCAGACCTAATGTGCTGTGTGAAAAGGAAGACTGAGGCACACTACCATATTGCTTTCATGGCTAAATGCCAAGATTCCTGTACTATGAAGAACATTAATATCTGCATTTATTTAACGTTGATTGGGTTCCAAACATTTGCCCGAGCTTGGATAAATAAAGTAGCTGTTTGCGTTAGCTCTTGGCAAGATCACATGAGACATACAGGAACCATGCTGCAAGAGCAGATCCAATCCACTATGGTTCTAACTAAGTTTTACCTTGAGTTTGTAAAGAGATTCAATCATGTTGTTGAACATGACTTTGATAAACCATTTCTGTTATACACTGGTATGGCTTCTAACCCAATACTAGCTGTAGTGAGACAGACCCAAGGATGGGGAGCTCTTGGGATGCAGTCAGTGATGTTTGTGTCATCCCTTCCTGCATCAATTTTGCGTTGGGGGTGTGACGTTATTGACATAAACTGGGACCATATAGATCATTGTTGCAA
>NW_020700562.1:1522-4406 GCF_002925995.2 Terrapene triunguis | reverse complement strand
TGTGCGGCCACACTAACCCTAATTCGAATTAACAAAATCGATTTAGGGTACGTCTACACTACACGATTAATCCGAATTTAGCTAATTCGAATTTGGTAAACCGGTTGTATTAATCCGATTGTATGCGGCCACACTAAGCAAATTAATTCGGTGGTGTGCGTCCATGTCCTGGGGCTAGCGTCGATTTCTGGAGCGTTGCACTGTGGGTAGCTATCTCATAGCTATCCCATAGTTCCCGGAGTCTCCCCTGCCCATTGGAATTCTGAGTTGAGATCCCAGTGCCTGATGGGACCAAAACATTGTCGCAGGTGGTTCTGGGTACAGCCTCACCCCTCCCTCCCTCCCCCCCTCCCTGCATGAAAGCAACGGACGGCAGACAACCATTTCGCACCTTTTTTCCTGGCTGAACGCAGCAGACTCCATACCACGGCAAGCATGGAGCCCGCTCAGCTCAAGACAGCAGTCATGAACGTTGTAAATACCTCGCGCCTTATCGTACAGTTTATGCTGAACAAGAACCTTGAAAGCCAGGCAGAGAGGAGCAGGCTACAGCAGCGCGGCGACGAGAGTGATGAGGACATGGACATGGAATTCTATCGAACCGCGGGACCCGGTGCTTTGGAGATCATGCTGTTAATGGGGCAGGTTATAGGCATGGAACGCCGATTCTGGGCCCGGGAAACAAGCACAGACTGGTGGGACCGCATAGTGTTGCAGGTGTGGGACGATTCCCAGTGGCTGCGGAACTTTCGCATGCGTAAGGGCACTTTCATGGAACTTTGTGACTTGCTTTCCCCTGCCCTGAAGCGCCAGAATACCAGGATGAGAGCAGCCCTCACAGTTGAGAAGCGAGTGGCAATAGCCCTGTGGAAGCTTGCAACGCCAGACAGCTACCGGTCAGTGGGGAATCAATTTGGAGTGGGCAAATCTACTGTGGGGGCTGCTGTGATACAAGTAGCCAAAGCAATCACTGAGGTGCTGCTACACAAGCTAGTGACTCTGGGGGATGTGCAGGTCATAGTGGATGGCTTTGCTGCAATGGGATTCCCTAACTGTGGTGGGGCGATAGATGGAACCCACATCCCTATCTTGGCACCGGAGCACCAGGGTACCCAGTACGTAAACCGCAAGGGGTACTTTTCAATGGTGCTGCAAGCACTGGTGGATCACAAGGGACGTTTTACCGACATCAACGTGGGGTGGCCGGGAAGGGTTCATGATGCACGCGTCTTCAGGAACACTAATCTGTTTAAACGGCTGCAGCAAGGGACTTACTTCCCGGACCAGAAAATAACCGTTGGGGATGTTGAAATGCCTATCGTTATCCTTGGGGACCCAGCCTACCCCTTAATGCCATGGCTCATGAAGCCATACACAGGCAGCCTGGACAGGAGTCAGGAGCTGTTTAACTACAGGCTGAGCAAGTGCAGAATGGTGGTAGAATGTGCATTTGGCCATTTAAAAGCACGCTGGCGATCGCTACTAACTCGCTCTGACCTCAGCCAAAGAAATCTCCCCATTGTTATTTCTGCTTGCTGTGTGCTCCACAATCTCTGTGAAAGTAAGGGGGAGACCTTTATGTCCGGGTGGGAGGCTGAGGCAAATCGCCTGGCTGCTGATTACGCGCAGCCAGACACCAGGGCGATTAGAAGAACACACCAGGAAGCAGTGTGCATCAGAGAAGCTCTGAAAACCAGTTTCATGACTGGCCAGGCTACAGTGTGAAATTTCTGTTTGTTTCTCCCTTCATGAAAACCAGCCCCCTTCATTCTCATTCATTCTCTGTAAGCAACCCACCCTCCCCCCAGCTTTCTTTCAAAGGTAATAAAGTCACTATCGTTTAAAAATCATGTATTCTTTATTAAGTGATTATAAACATAGGGAGAGAACCAAGAAGGTAATGTGGGTGAGGTTTGGGAGGAGGATAAGAGGGAAGTCTAAGGCCACTGATCAAATTCAATATATTGACAGCCTTTTGGTTGGGCTCTCCCCTGGGGTGGAGTGACAGGGTGCACGCAGCATCCCCCCCCGCGTTCTTACACATCTGGGTGAGGAGGATATGGAACATGGTGAGGGGGGAGGGCGGTTATACAGCGGCTGCAGCGGCAGTCTGTCATCCTGCTGCCGTTCCTGAAGCTCCACCAGACGCCGGAGCATGTCCGTTTGCTCACGCAGCAGCCCCAGCGTTGCAGCCTGCCACCTCTCATCTCGAGCGTCCCTCAAGACCTCACGGTCACTGGCATCTTTCCTAAATTTAGATACAGTGTCCTTCCACTCATTCAAATGAGCTCTTTGATTGTTGGTGGATTTCATTATTTCTTTGAACATGTCGTCTCGCGTCATCTTTCTACGACGCCTTATCTGAGATAGCCTTCTGGACTCAGGAGGGAGGCTTGAAACATTTGCAGCTGCTAGAGGGAGGGTTGAAAAAAAGTAGAGAAGTTTTTAAAATGATACATTTTACAGAACAATGCTTGTACTCTTTCATGGTGAACACTATTCACATTACATAGCACATGTGATTTCAGTACAAGGTCGCATTTTCCATCTTAATATTGAGTGCCTGTGGCTTTGGTGTTAGAGATCACAGACGCAGGTCCGGGCAACAGAATTCAGCTTGCAGGCAGCCATGGTAAGCCATTGTCTTTCGGCTTCTGCGCCCTCCTTTCCAACATACCAATCAAAGCCTGTTGACTGCTGAGGTTTTCCTGTTAACCTTCAGCAGCAGAAAACAAACTAACCCCCCCCGCCCCCTCTCCCGCCATGAATTCCCTGGAATGCTCAATGTACCCCTCCCCGACCGCGTGGCTGGTAACAGGGAAAATCCCTGCTGAAACCAAACTAACCCATCCGCCCCCCCTCCCGCCATGAATTCCCTGGAATG
>NW_020700562.1:0-1422 GCF_002925995.2 Terrapene triunguis | reverse complement strand
GCCCCCCCCCCCCCCGCCCCTGCGCTTGGCTAACTGCAGGGAAGGATTTCTTATCAGCCACAGGCAAACAGCCCAGTAGGAACGGCCACCTCTGTCCCCTTAATTAAGTTCCCGTATTTCAAGCAGGTTACCATGAGCGATATCACTCTCCTGAGGATTACACAGCGAGATAAAGAACGGATGTTGCTTGAATGCCAGCAAACACCGGGACCATACGCTGCCAGGCTTTGTCAGGCAATGATACCAGATTACTTGCTGCAAGCATGGCGTGGACAAGTGTCCTACCATGGAGGACGGAATAAAGCGGCACTGCCCAGAAACCTTGTGGCAAGGCTTTTGGAGTACCTCCAGGAGAGCTTCATGGAGATGTCCCTGGAGGATTTCCGCTCCATCCCCAGACACGTTAACAGACTTTTCCAGTAGCTGTACTGGCTGCGAATGCATCCCAAGTCCTCAGGGCAAAATAATCATTAAAAAACC
This sequence comes from Terrapene triunguis, assembly GCF_002925995.2. NCBI lineage: Eukaryota > Metazoa > Chordata > Testudines > Emydidae > Terrapene > Terrapene triunguis. The sequence continues at coordinate 942 of NW_020700562.1, read as the reverse complement.
TTGCTTTTGAACCATGTTTTATATTTTAAAAGGTAAACTCACCTGAGGTCCCTTCCATGGGGTCATGGTCTTGGCTACTGGCTTGGGAGGCTTGGGAGGGTACTTCAGTCAGGCTGAGAAAAAGCTCCTGGCTGTTGGGGAGAACGGAGTGCTGGGTGCTATCTGCAAGATCCTGATCTTCCTCTTCCTCCTCCTCCTCCTCCTCCTCCTCTTCCCCACCCTCAGAATCCTCAGGTGTAGAGACTATCCCAGACCCGGTTTGCACGATCACAGGTGAGGTAGTGGTGGCGGCCCCCCCTAGAATTGCATTCAGCTCTGCGTAGAAGCGGCATGTCCGCGGCTCTGACCCGGAGCGACCGTTTGCCTCCTTTGTTTTTTGATAGGCTTGTCTGAGCTCCTTCACTTTCACACGGCACTGATCTGAGTCCCTATTGTGGCCTCTCTCCATCATGCCCTTGGAGATTTTTTCAAAAGTTTTGGCATTTCGTCTCTTTGAACGAAGTTCTGCTAGCACTGAATCCTCACCCCATACAGCGATCAGATCCAGTACCTCCCGTGTGGTCCATGCTGGTGCTCTTTTTCGATTATCAGCCTGCATGGTTACCTGTGCTGATGAGCTGAGGTATCTGTGGTATCTGTGGTCACCTGTGCTCTCCACGCTGAGCAAACAGGAAACAGGAAATGCAATTCAAATTTTCCTGGGTCTTTTCCTGTCTACCTGGCCAGTGCATGCGAGTTCAGATTGCTGTCCAGAGCGGTCAGTGGTGCACTGTGGGATAGCTCCCGGAGGCCAATACCATCGATTTGTGGCCACACTAACCCTAATTCGGATTAACAAAATCGATTTTGACGTTACTCCGTTCGTCGAGGTGGAGTACAGAAATCGATTTAAAGGGCCCTTTAATTCGAATTAACTGGCTCTGTAGTGTGGACGGGTGAAGG
>NW_020700561.1:0-3953 GCF_002925995.2 Terrapene triunguis | reverse complement strand
TGCAGTGGTGACGACGCAGGAAAGGAAACAGAACGCCAGGTTTGTTGGTAGCCAGAGAGCTTTACAAGCCTCCTGCAAAAAGCCTCAAGCCAAAAGCCTCTCAGGAAAACTTTTCCTGGGGTTTTTATTTCTCTCCTTACTTTGTTTACAACTCTTCTTAGTGGTTACATCTTTGCCCATTCAGAAGGCAGGCAGGATACACGCAGTGTGCAATTATACAAGATAGCAAACTCATCTATTAAGCGCGTGAACAGCCAGCTGCAAAGGTACTATCAGGCTAGCCAATATGTTTTCCAAACATAGGCGCTAGAACAAGGTCACTCCCGCCTCAATTCTGAGGGAACAGTTTGCCGTTCTTCAAGGCTTATGATTAGGGAGCAACACATTCCTACATCCCCCCCTATTTTATTTTATATGCGGTGTTTAGACAAAGCACCTTTACAGGATAGCATACACAATGCCACTAGATTAAGTAAGCATTAAACAAAGCAGCAAAGCAAAACGCCAAAAATTAAAACTAAGACCCCATACTATAAAAGGGTCTTTATTCACTCTAAGGGTGGCTATAACCAAATATAATTCCACCAAGAAGGAAAAACATCCTAGCAAATGGCTTAAGCATAACATTTCAGCATATCAATTTGCTATTGCATGCGGTTGCTATTATCAGTAAGCTTAAAACAGCACATTTCTTTCACTGTCTCACACCCCAGATGTTGCTGGGTGGTTTACAGACAGGAACAAGGCAGGTACTTAACAGACCTTGCATTTCCGGGGCAACGGCCAGGCAGAAATCAAATTGATTTAATACTTCTGCCAGGTGGACCCAAATGTCTTGTAGTGTGGTGTCATTAACATACACACAGCTGTCATTAGCTTGAAAAAGTAAGTGTCCTGTCAAGTGTAATCCCAGGAGCACTGACTAAAATTAACTGGGCATACCAGGTAGTCTAATTTCCCAGATGCCTTGGTGAATTACCCAATCCCACATGCATCCTCCCCATGGGCCCGGCAGGATTCGGTATGTGGGAGCCCACACCCCCTCAACCGGTCCATGTGCTTGGAAGGAGCACTGAGAACGTCTGCACTTCCACCCAAAAAGTTTTCAAGTATGTCTCCATGGCCACAGATCAGATGGTACTCCTGATGTGTCTGTAAGGGCAGTGGGCCAAGCCTGAACATGCTAGATCCCACTGTAATGCCTTCCCAGCCTCAGTGATATTCAATACCATCTCTGTCAGCAACTTCTGGGTCATTGTCTGTATTTGGATGTGTTACAGGGGTAATAGTGTAATGGAGGAGATGGCAGGGGCAATGGCAACAAGGTGCCTTTGGTACTTATCATTTAAAATCCAATTAGGGAGGGCAATACATGCTGAAGGACTTATCCAAAACACAGGGCGCAGCCTGTAGAATAAACCCCAAAATCCAATCAATACCACATTCCCAAGCATGGGTTCCACAAATTTCTTCCTGCCAGTGTATAATTCTTTGTTTCTTCACCAGGGTCAGTTCTTAATGTCTCTTGTAGTCAGGAATTCCTGGACTTTGTGGTTTCAATGAAGCAAGTGTTCCTTCTTCTCTTTTCCTGAAACAGTGTGGTTTAGCATCATACAGGGGAGAGGTTACTAGCACATCACCCTGTAGTGATTTTGTGTCTTCTAGAAAAATTCAAAGCAACAGTAAGTCTGTCAGTGGACAAGGGAGAGGTTACTAGCACTTCACCTTGTCTTTTTTTCCTTTTTCCTGCTGTCCAGATGGCACAGCAGAGCTAGACGGAGAAATAGGCTTATCAATCGGAGAGCCCTCCCGAGGTGGAGGGGTCTTTTTACAGTGAAAAGCTTGGGTCCAGGCAGTCAGTCCTTGGCACTTCACAGCAGTGTTGGTGGTTAACAGGACTTGGAAAGGGCCTTTCCAGCATGGAGCCAAAAGCAGCCTTTCGTTGATGGACTTTACATAGACTCAGTTTCCTTGTTTCAATTAATGGCAGGGGTGCTAGGGTCTTTGAGTAGCACTTCTCTACCTGTGAGAAAAAACCTAACACATTTCATTAATGCATTGTCTGTATTTTGCAGATCTTAGTTGCTTGGGCACATTTAAGCCCCCCCCTTTGTCTTGGGGGTCAGCCAAGTTTTGGCTGTGACCTTGGATGAGCTTGCAAGCTGTATCTTCCTCTCAGTTAACTCATTCTGTGCTTTTTCCTCTTCTCTTCTTGGCTTCTCTTAACCTACAAAGGAAACCTTCACTCTTCCAGTAAAATAACTTTATTACAGAGCTTTGGAGCAACAAACCGGGACAAGCACACCCACTTTTGAGGAGTGCACTCGGTACAACCTCAGGTGTCTAATTGCTTTCCTCCCTCCCCAGCCCTCTGGCTAAAAATCTGAGGTAGCCAGAAGGATCCCATGGGCAATATGGGGAGTGGGTTAACCTTCCATGTCCTTGTTTCCAAAGACTGTTGGTATGCAATTCTTAACAACAACTTTTGCCATAAAACACAAAAATAATTCCTATTGTGCCAGTAAATGCATGGTACATTGAATGCTGTTTAGCTGGCATCCGTTTTCTCTGATGATCTGAAAAACAAAAGAACAGAGGTCTACCCCTTCTGGGCAGTCAGTCATTGCTTAAAATGTTTCCTTGTATTTGTCTCATAGGCAGCCCAGATTTCAGTGGCTTCTACCTTATTAATTAGAAGATTGCATTAATACAAATGCTTTCTGGCTTGCTTCCAGATCCAAAGCTATCCACAGCTTAAAGATTCTTACTTAAAAAGGGTCACAATTAAATTTCCCAGTCTTTTGTGCTTACAAACACGGGGGTAATAAAGGGGCTAGTGGACTCCTCCACATGCCCTGCCCGTAGCTGGTCATTAACCAAGTGCTGGAGAGCCTCCAGCTGGTCCAAAGGAAGCGGCCACTGTGCAACCCATACAGGCTCGTTAGTGAGCCAACGGAGGGGGAGGGCCGTACGCCTAATCATCAATATGGATGGTGGCAATTAAAGCGTTAATAAATCACGGCCCCACAGGTGGAGATGTACCCCCTCCATCATCCGCCCACGGACTCGGGCCGCGGCGGTGAGAGCGCCGAATCCTAACCACTAGACCACCAGGGATAAGCTGCCCGGGGCGTGCCCTCCACCTGCGGGGGGATGCTCAAAAACTGCCCTGAGCCATATAACTGCTTAGCAAGATAGGCCCCCCCACCTTGTGCTGCTGCCGCAAGCGCCTCTCGCTGGTACTCGCTATCCCACACAACGTATTGCGCGGGAGACAGCACCATGCGACACATATCTTTCCAAACTTGGGGGAGTAAGTGATAACCGTTTGACACACCTTCCATGATCCCCAGGGTGAAAGTGGACCGCACCCCGGTCTCACGAACTGCCTTGCGGAGCTCGCGCAGAACCGAGTAGGGGAGAGCCTCCCAATCCACTATCTCCCCCCCATTTCCATTATCCCGCCAAGAGACGGGAAACGCCTCGAGCCCACAGCTGGATTCTTCGCCGGTCAAGAGACCGGCCTCACGCGCTGGCTGCACCGCCGCGGCAACAGCGCCCCCCCGCCCGACCGGTAGGCAGGGGGGTGCCGCCACGGGCGGCGGCGCAGGGAGGGTCAGCTGCGGGTAGGAGGGGGGTGGCCCATCACCTGGGGGCAAAAGGGAGACCGGCTTGGGGCCGTCGGGGCCGACCCCTCCAGTGCCTCCTTACAACGCTGCCAGAGCAGCAGGTGCTGAACTGGGGCACGGGGTTCACTATACAAGGTGATCCCAATCCGTATCCAATCAGGAAGCTGTAAAGACCCGCAGTCAGGATACCAGGGGCACTGGCGGTCTATTTCCCTTAGAAGGTCCTCAATATGAGCGACCGGGACAGCGATGCATGATCGCTGCCGTATAATCTTATGTAACTCTCTTGCGTGCTCCTTCTGGGCACTGGAGAGTCCCCCCCCC
>NW_020700560.1:0-2129 GCF_002925995.2 Terrapene triunguis | reverse complement strand
ATTTGTATAAATGTACCACTCTTGTATCTAAAACTAGAAATATAAAATGTAACTCTGAGGGCCTATTGTAATTATGTAGAGTGTGGGCCATTAAGGATGGTTTGGAATCTTGATGACTCCCATTGTCTGCAGATGGCTGTATTTACCTTTGAGTCTTCCTGTATATGTGTGTGCTGGCAAGTGGGTAATGAAGTCTTGCAGTGACATGTGATTATGTCACCTGAACTGGAATCCATCTTTAACCTGGTGCTTTTCCAGTGAGGGGGGGTGGAAACCCAGAGGGACAAAGGATTCCCGCCTTATGCAAAAGATATATAAAGGGGTGGAAGAGAACAGAGAGGAGAGAGGAGCCATCATGGAGAAGCCCCTAGATAACACCTAAGCTGGAACAAAAGCTGTACCAGGGGAAAGAATTGTGCCCAGGCCTGGAAGGTGTCCAGTCTGAGAAAAACTTACTGAAGCATCTCTGAGGGTGAGATTATCTGTATTTAGTTTAATTAGGCATAGATTTGCGCATTTTATTTTATTTTGCTTGTGACTTACTTTGTTCTGTCTGTTACTACTTTGAACCACTTAAATCCTACTGTCTGTATTTAATAAAATCACTTTTTATTTAGTAATTTACTCAGAGTATGTATTAATACCTGGGGGAGCAAACAGCTGTGCATATCTCTCTATCTGTGTTATAGAGGGCGAACAATTTATGAGTTTGCCCTGCATAAGCTTTATGCAGGGTAAAACGGATTTATCTGGGTTTAGACCCCATTGGGAGTTGAGCATCTGAGTGCTAAAGACAAGCACACTCCTGTGAGCTGTTTTTGGGTAAACTTGTAGCTTTGGGACAAGTGATTCAGACCCTGGGTCTGTGTTGAAGTGGACTGGAGTGTCTAATTCAGCAAGACGGGGTGCTGGAGTCCTGAGCTGGCAGGGAAAACAGAAGCAGGGGTAGTCTTGGCACATCGGGTGGCAGCTCCCAAGGGGGTTTCTGTGATCCAACCCGTCACAGTGGCGTAGTCGAGCAGGGTCTGTGCACAGCTGATTGCTTTGAGATACTGGTAGTGATTTTAAGTGAGTTTTAAGTGTGGTGGCTGGAGAACAGACAAAGTGGTTACTGGTTTGTTATTTTCTGTTTGCTTATTTCGGGAAAGGGAAGTAGGGACAGAAAAGGAAGCAAAATAAGTAAGAATGAAGATCAAAAGAAGCTAAAACTACACAAGTTGCAAATTGCCCAGAAAGACTGAACAATGGGCACTGGGAATGTCTCTGTTAACTTAAGAAGCCCCTGAACTGAGTGCATCTCAGTTTCAGTGAACTGCAGATGGGTGTGGCCCAACCTCTGTCTGTGCTGAAGCTGACTGAAGTGTCTAACCTAGCAAGACAGGAGTGGAGGGGTGCCTGTTCTGGCAGGAGGGTGTTTTCTGTGGCATCCCAGCTCATCAAGTGATGGTCTCAAGGGAAGACAAATGGAAATTGATGTACAATTTGCCTGGGAAAAGGCAGACCTGGGAAAAGAAAAGGCTGCCCACCAGCCTGGACTTAAGAGACAAAGCAAGTAAGACCCAGAAGCATGACCTGGCTGTAATGGAGTGGAAGAGGTGCACAGAGACATGTATCCTGGAGCTGGAAGTTGGGGTCCTGGTGACTGCTGCGGTGGAAACAAACCCCAAGGACTCTAGCTGGAAGCAAACCCAACCTGAGTGAAAGGGAGGGGATTTTGCTGGCCAGCGAAAGGTCTCTCATAGCTTGGAGCTGTGAGCCTACAGCTGGATCAGGGTCTCTTTCCCTTTTGGGGGACACAGGAGTGTCTGCCCCATAGGGGAGCCCAAAAACAAATTTTAGGTATACTGCCTCCGCCATGGTCAGTGTCCAAGTCTCTGGCAGTAAGTTCAGGAGGAGGGTGTGACGTTGTGCAGTCTACATGGTTTTATAAAAATATAATAATAAGTCAATATAATGTAACTGGGATAGATTTAGAGAAAATACGGTAATAAGTGATATAATGTAACTGGGATATGCTTCATGCAAAAGGTCTCTTGTAAGGTATCATTACAAAGTGCATAATCTACTGAGTATGATCATCTAATTTGTATAAATGTACCACTCTTGTATCTAAAACTAGAAATATAAAA
>NW_020700559.1:0-2982 GCF_002925995.2 Terrapene triunguis | reverse complement strand
TGCGTTGTTAGAGGGTATAGTCACTCCTGTGACTCAGATTGCTGCTACGAGCCACAAAAATTGCTTATGTTGAAGGGGTGGCTGTTCACTGAGACGAAGATTCATCACAGCCCTCAAACACGTGCTTCAATCCCATTGACATCGAGATTGCCCGTCTTCCTACAATATATGCTTTAACCCAACAGACTGTGTTAAACTAGAGGCAGGAATCATTAGTTGAAATGCTGGCCTGTGGTATGCAGGAGGTCAGACTAGATGAGCATAATGGTCCTCCTGGTCTTTGAACACCCAAACCATGAAGTGGATTTAAGCAGACACTTAAGTGCTTTTCTAGATTGGAGGCTTGTCAGCTTGGCATGTGCTGCTGCTGTATTTCCTTTGGCAGCTAGGGAAAAATGTAGTTCTAAAATGCATGCATCTTCTCTTCTATACAAGTTTATTTCAGAGATGGGGCTTAGTATCTTCATTTTTGATGTTGGCAAATGCAGCCTATTATGAGATTGCTTCCATATGGACCATTTTCTCCATGTATGGATTTTCCCCAGAGAGAGACTCCCAGACCCTCGTTCTTCTGAACCCTTATGTTTTAGTGAATCACAGGTCAAGAGATTGTCATTCAGCTTCTTATTGCCATTCTGAAAATCCTTCCCTGTCAGAACTAAGTATCTCCAAATCCTCACCTGAAAAGTAGGGGAATTTTTTAAAAACCTGATAGCTGTCTTGCCATCGTAAAAACATGCAGACATTTTTAGGAGCACAAATTAGTTGACAGGCTCTGAGAATCTAGCCCTTTAGCGAGCACTCCATAAAACTTTGGACTGAGTCTTTAACGTATAACAGATACATTTTTGCATACAGCTTTTGCCTGTTGTAGGCATAATGAATGCTCATGTAATATTGCAGGTGTATGTGATAGCATATGCAAAGCAGAATGAAAGGCTAGGTTCATGCCTTTTGAAAATATGAATAATCTTTGTCAGTGCAGCCCTAGATATAGGTAAGAATTTCAAGTTGTTTATCTCTCAATTGTAATGCTCAAACTCCCCAAATTATCTATAATTTACAAAACGGTTCTAATTCTGCAACCTCAATGTTATATTCCTATCCCCTACCTTTCATCTGTTTGTATCTTTGAGGCCTGTCTTATGCGAAGTTGCACTAGTTTAACTAAAGGTTTTTTGGTGTATTTTTATATCTAAAATATATACATAACATAAAATATGATTCAACAGTAACACACAAAAACGATTCCTAAATATCTTTGTAGTGAACACGTCTTATTTTTTGTGGTAGACTGTATTTCAATAACAGTCATTTATTTAAACTAGGGCAAAACAATGTGTAGATTAGCCTACTTCTATTTAAATTTGGCTTATAGATTGCATCAATAAACTGATAGCTGTCAGGTAAACTGACACGAGCTGAATTTAAACAGATCAGAGTATCCATTCAGGGGTTTGTATCCATTTAACTAAAACCAACTTTTAAAGCTAATTTGAGAAGTTGCAACAGTTTGTGTTTAGACAAGGCCTAGATTATAACCCTCTGTGGCATTGTGTGTCTCTTTTCCATGTTTACACACCACCCTGCACAGGGAAGCCCTGATCTTGATTAGGGCTTTGGGATGCTGCCATAGGAAATATTTATACTAAGAGTTGATAACATACCACATTTCTTGTTTTGTGGCAGTCCAGGGGGGTAGGCTTGTCAGCTAGGGCTAGTGAGAAGAACCTCATCCAATTGGTACCTTATACTATAGAATTTTATTTTCATAAATAAGACATTGTGTTCACTACAAAGATCTTCAGGAATCATATTCTGTGTGTTACTGTTGAATCGTTTTTTATATTACATATATAAAATAGACATTAAAAAACATTTACTTAAACTAGTGCAACTTTGCATAAAGACTAAAAGACACAAACAGATGAAAGGTAGGGGATAGGAATATAGCACGGAGTTTGAAGAATGAGAACTGTTTTGTTAATTATAGATAATTTGCTTTTTTCCAGCATTACTATAGAGAGATAAACAAGTAGGAATTCTTATGTATATCTAGGGCTGCATTGACCAAGATTATTCACATTTTCAAAATGCATGAACCTAGCCTTTCATTCTGTTTTGCATACGCTATCACATACACCTGCAATATTACATGAGCATTCATTATGCCTCCAGTAGGCAAAATCTGTATGCAAAAAATGTATCTGTCGTTATATGTTAAAGACTCAGTCCAAAGTTTTACGGAGTGCTAGCTAAAGGTCTAGATTCTCAGAGCCTGTCAACTAATTTGTGCTCCTAAAAACATCTGCATGGTTTTATGATAGCAAGACAGCTATCAGGTTTTTAAAAAAATTCCCCTGCTTTTCAGGTGAGGATTTGGAGATACTTAGTTCTGACAGGGAAGGATTTTCAGAATGGCAATAAGAAGCTGAATGACAATCTCTTGACCTGTGATTCACTAAAACATAAGGGTTCAGAAGAACAAGGGTCTGGGAGTCTCTCTCTGGGGAAAATCCATACATGGAGAAAATGGTCCATATGGAAGCAATCTCATTACAGGCTGCATTTGCCAACATCATGTGCTCAGTGGAAACTGTGAACGCTAAGCCTCATCTCTGAAATAAACTTTCATAGAAGAGAAGATACTGGTGCATTTTAGAACTACATTTTTGCCAAGCTGCTAAAGGAAATTACAACAACAGCACTTGCCAAGCTGACAAGGCTCCAATTAAGAAAGCACTTAAGCATCTGCTTAAATCCAGTTCATGGTTTGGGTGTTTAAAGACTAAGAGAACCATTATGCTCATCTAGTCTGACCTCCTGTATAACACAGGCCAGCATTTCACCTAATGATTCCTGCCTCTAGTTTAACACAGGCTGCTGGGTTAAAGCATATATTTTAGAAAGATTGGCAATCTTCATGTCAATGGGATTGAAGCACATGTTTGAGGGTTGTGCTGAATTTTCATCTCAGTGAAC
>NW_020700558.1:0-2982 GCF_002925995.2 Terrapene triunguis | reverse complement strand
GTTCACTGAGATGAAAATTCAGCACAACCCTCAAACATGTGCTTCAATCCCATTGACATGAAGATTGCCAATCTTTCTAAAATATATGCTTTAACCCAGCAGCCTGTGTTAAACTAGAGGCAGGAATCATTAGGTGAAATGCTGGCCTGTGTTATACAGGAGGTCAGACTAGATGAGCATAATGGTTCTCTTAGTCTTTAAACACCCAAACCATGAACTGGATTTAAGCAGATGCTTAAGTGCTTTCTTAATTGGAGCCTTGTCAGCTTGGCAAGTGCTGTTGTTGTAATTTCCTTTAGCAGCTTGGCAAAAATGTAGTTCTAAAATGCACCAGTATCTTCTCTTCTATGAAAGTTTATTTCAGAGATGAGGCTTAGCGTTCACAGTTTCCACTGAGCACATGATGTTGGCAAATGCAGCCTGTAATGAGATTGCTTCCATATGGACCATTTTCTCCATGTATGGATTTTCCCCAGAGAGAGACTCCCAGACCCTTGTTCTTCTGAACCCTTATGTTTTAGTGAATCACAGGTCAAGAGATTGTCATTCAGCTTCTTATTGCCATTCTGAAAATCCTTCCCTGTCAGAACTAAGTATCTCCAAATCCTCACCTGAAAAGCAGGGGAATTTTTTTAAAAACCTGATAGCTGTCTTGCTATCATAAAACCATGCAGATGTTTTTAGGAGCACAAATTAGTTGACAGGCTCTGAGAATCTAGACCTTTAGCTAGCACTCCGTAAAACTTTGGACTGAGTCTTTAACATATAACGACAGATACATTTTTTGCATACAGATTTTGCCTACTGGAGGCATAATGAATGCTCATGTAATATTGCAGGTGTATGTGATAGCGTATGCAAAACAGAATGAAAGGCTAGGTTCATGCATTTTGAAAATGTGAATAATCTTGGTCAATGCAGCCCTAGATATACATAAGAATTCCTACTTGTTTATCTCTCTATAGTAATGCTGGAAAAAAGCAAATTATCTATAATTAACAAAACAGTTCTCATTCTTCAAACTCCGTGCTATATTCCTATCCCCTACCTTTCATCTGTTTGTGTCTTTTAGTCTTTATGCAAAGTTGCACTAGTTTAAGTAAATGTTTTTTAATGTCTATTTTATATATGTAATATAAAAAACGATTCAACAGTAACACACAGAATATGATTCCTGAAGATCTTTGTAGTGAACACAATGTCTTATTTATGAAAATAAAATTCTATAGTATAAGGTACCAATTGGATGAGGTTCTTCTCACTAGCCCTAGCTGACAAGCCTACCCCCCTGGACTGCCACAAAACAAGAAATGTGGTATGTTATCAACTCTTAGTATAAATATTTCCTATGGCAGCATCCCAAAGCCCTAATCAAGATCAGGGCTTCCCTGTGCAGGGTGGTGTGTAAACATGGAAAAGAGACACACAATGCCACAGAGGGTTATAATCTAGGCCTTGTCTAAACACAAACTGTTGCAACTTCTCAAATTAGCTTTAAAAGTTGGTTTTAGTTAAATGGATACAAACCCCTGAATGGATACTCTGATCTGTTTAAATTCAGCTCGTGTCAGTTTACCTGACAGCTATCAGTTTATTGATGCAATCTATAAGCCAAATTTAAATAGAAGTAGGCTAATCTACACATTGTTTTGCCCTAGTTTAAATAAATGACTGTTATTGAAATACAGTCTACCACAAAAAATAAGACGTGTTCACTACAAAGATATTTAGGAATCGTTTTTGTGTGTTACTGTTGAATCATATTTTATGTTATGTATATATTTTAGATATAAAAATACACCAAAAAACCTTTAGTTAAACTAGTGCAACTTCGCATAAGACAGGCCTCAAAGATACAAACAGATGAAAGGTAGGGGATAGGAATATAACATTGAGGTTGCAGAATTAGAACCGTTTTGTAAATTATAGATAATTTGGGGAGTTTGAGCATTACAATTGAGAGATAAACAACTTGAAATTCTTACCTATATCTAGGGCTGCACTGACAAAGATTATTCATATTTTCAAAAGGCATGAACCTAGCCTTTCATTCTGCTTTGCATATGCTATCACATACACCTGCAATATTACATGAGCATTCATTATGCCTACAACAGGCAAAAGCTGTATGCAAAAATGTATCTGTTATACGTTAAAGACTCAGTCCAAAGTTTTATGGAGTGCTCGCTAAAGGGCTAGATTCTCAGAGCCTGTCAACTAATTTGTGCTCCTAAAAATGTCTGCATGTTTTTACGATGGCAAGACAGCTATCAGGTTTTTAAAAAATTCCCCTACTTTTCAGGTGAGGATTTGGAGATACTTAGTTCTGACAGGGAAGGATTTTCAGAATGGCAATAAGAAGCTGAATGACAATCTCTTGACCTGTGATTCACTAAAACATAAGGGTTCAGAAGAACGAGGGTCTGGGAGTCTCTCTCTGGGGAAAATCCATACATGGAGAAAATGGTCCATATGGAAGCAATCTCATAATAGGCTGCATTTGCCAACATCAAAAATGAAGATACTAAGCCCCATCTCTGAAATAAACTTGTATAGAAGAGAAGATGCATGCATTTTAGAACTACATTTTTCCCTAGCTGCCAAAGGAAATACAGCAGCAGCACATGCCAAGCTGACAAGCCTCCAATCTAGAAAAGCACTTAAGTGTCTGCTTAAATCCACTTCATGGTTTGGGTGTTCAAAGACCAGGAGGACCATTATGCTCATCTAGTCTGACCTCCTGCATACCACAGGCCAGCATTTCAACTAATGATTCCTGCCTCTAGTTTAACACAGTCTGTTGGGTTAAAGCATATATTGTAGGAAGACGGGCAATCTCGATGTCAATGGGATTGAAGCACGTGTTTGAGGGCTGTGATGAATCTTCGTCTCAGTGAACAGCCACCCCTTCAACATAAGCAATTTTTGTGGCTCGTAGCAGCAATCTGAGTCACAGGAGTGACTATACCCTCTAACAACGCA
>NW_020700557.1:0-4096 GCF_002925995.2 Terrapene triunguis | reverse complement strand
CCAAGTGACGATGTCGCTTCCATATGAACAGGTGTTCTCTGAGAAGCAATAGCCATGTCCGGCTTCTTGTTGATTACTCCTAGCATGTCCAAAAGCTTTCTCCCAAAATCATGCATGCTATACCTTTCCATAGGTTTACCATGAGTACCAAATTTTTTATCCTAAAATTTACCATTAGCAACTAACTTTGCATTATGAGATTTAACAATAGCACCAAATCTTTGATCACAGGTAGGCATTTCCAAGTATTGTTATTGTGACGGTGCCACCCATAAGGCTTTATGGAAATATGATTATGTATGTATATATATTTTTAACAAAACTAGGGTGTGTTTTATGCTACATATGCCATTTAACATATCTCTGTAAAGGTCATAATCTACTGAATCTATTAATCCGATTTGTATGCATGTATCATTTTTGTATTGAATATTGGCTGCATTCTGGTTTGATTCTTAGTAGGCTGTAGTGAAGCAGTTGGTCAGCTTCCTGAGAAAAGACTATTCTCAGTAAGTGCCCTATCAAGAAACACTTAAGCCAACAATGAACTTGGACTTTCCCAGGAATGTGGCTTGGCTGGTAAGGAACTCAGTCATGCATGGTCATGTGACTTGACCAGGTGACTCCAAAACTCCATTTTGTAGCTGGACTTTGCATAGGAAAGAGGAGGGGTTCTACACCCACAAGAGAAAATCTATTTAAGCCAAGGGGACACCCCCTCCATTTTGTCTTCAGCTGGCTAAAGAGAGAGCCTCTCCACCTCCAAAGATACCTGAAAGAAACTGTACCAAAGGACAGTGACTTAAAGGGGTGTGAGTGATTGCTGGATCCAGACTAACAGGAGATTAGCCTGTAAAAGGGAGTATTCTGGAACTGGTGAGGATCTTATCTGTATTCAGTTGGATTAGAGATAGGTTTGCTTGTTTTATTTTATTTTGCTTGGTAACTTACTTTGTTTTGTCTGTTTCTAATTGAAACCAATTAAATCCTACTTTCTGTATTTAATAAAATTACTTTTTACTTATTAATTAACCCAGAGTATGTGTTAATACCTGGTCATAAACAGAGAGTTAAGGGGTAATGCCTCTTTTACCTGTAAAGGGTTAAAAAGTTCACCTAGCTTAGCTAACACCTGACCAGAGGAACCAATGGGGGGATAAGATGTTTCAAAAGGAAGGAGGGAAGCTTCCTTTGTTTAGTATCAGAGGGGTAGCCGTGTTAGTCTGAATCTGTAAAAAGCAACAGAGGGTCCTGTGGCACCTTTAAGACTAACAGAAGTGACGATGGCAGGAAAGCAGGGTGAGAAGTAGTCTTGGCACACCGGGTGGCAGCTCCCAAGGGAGGTTCTGTGATCCAACCCATCACAGTTATTATACCACGGCTTGTGTTAGAAAAGTTTGGTTTGCATCTGAAGAAGTGAGGTTCTTACCCACGAAAACTTATGCTCCCAATACTTCTGTTAGTCTTAAAGTTGCCACAGGACCCTCTGTTGCTTTTTCCTTTGTTTAGTTTCAGTTTAAGTTTTGACCGGAGTGGGAAAGCTCCAGAATTTAGCCTCTTATCTAGTAGTGAGTATTAGTGAAGGAAATAAATAGGTTTATGTTTATTTCTTTGTAACTTGTCTTGGGCATTACGGAATAATGAAATTCGGTATTTTTTGTGTAACTAAGTTTTAGCCCAGGGGAACATCCTCTGTGTTTTGTATCTGTTGTCTGTGAGATCAGCTTGTATGCTATCTCCCAGAGGGTTTCTTTTACCTTTCTTTTCTTTAATTAAAAGCCTTATTTTTAAGAACCTGATTGATTTTTCCTTGTTTTTAGATCCAAGGGAGTTGGATCTGGACTCACCAGGGATTGGTGGGGGAAAGGAGGGGGGATGGTAAAATTCTCCTTGTGTTAAGATCCAAGGGTTTGGATTGGTGTTCACCAGAAAATTGGTGAAGAAGTCTCTCAAAGCTACCCAGGGAAAGGAATTAGAACATGGGAGTGGTGGCAGCAAAACCAGATCTAACCTGTAATTCAGTTTAGGGGTTCACATGCAGGTTCCCAATAGCTGTACTCTAAAGTCCAGAGTGGGGGTGAAACCTATGACACCTGGGTTGGCAAAGAGCTGTGCATATCTCTCTATCAGTGTTATAGAGGGCGAACAATTTATGAGTTTACCCCGTATAAGCCTTATACAGGGTAAAATGGATTAATTTGGGTTTAGACCCCATTGGGAGTTGGGCATCTCAGTGTTGAAGACAAGAACACTTGTGTTAGCTGCTTTCAGTCAAGCCTACAGCTGTTAAGGGACGTGATTCAGACCTGGGTCTGGGTTTGCAGTGGGATAGCAAGTCTGGCTCAAACCAGGCAGGGCACTGAAGTCCCAGGCTGCCAGGGCAGGAAAGCAGGGTGAGAAGTAGTCTTGGCACACCAGGTGGCAGCTCCCGAGGGGGGTTCTGTGATCCAACCCATCACAGTTATTATACCACGGCTTGTGTTAGAAAAGTTTGGTTTGTTCAATTCCAGTTGTGCCTTTCAAATCCTTCCTAAACCTTAACATGTATTTAACTACTGGTTTTCCTTTCCTTTCCCCCCAGTAGGGATCTCAGTCTAAGGCCTGGTCTACACTAGTCGGTTATTTCAGAATTAGCTGAGTTAATTCGAAAAAAAAAAAAGATTCCGTCCACACGACCAAACCGTTTTTTCCATTTCAAGGGCTCTTTAATCTGATTTCTGTACTCCACCTTGGCAAGTGGAGTAGCGCTTAAATCGAGATCGCAATCCCGGGTTAAAGGTATTGTGGACTCAATTCGACCTTATTGGCCTTCGGGAGCTATCCCAGAATGCTCCCTTGTGACCGCTCTGGACAACACTCTCAACTCGGATGCACTAGCCAGGTGGGCAGGAAAAGCCCCAGGAACTTTTGAATTTCATTTCCTGTTTGGTCACCATCAGCACAGGTGACCATCAGCACAGTCCACCATCACAGGCGACCATGCAGAGTCCACCATCACAAGAGATCACACAGTCCCAGATTCACAGACAATCTCCAGCATGGTCCGAATGGGAGGTACTAGATTTCATCACATGCTGGGGAGACGAGTCTGTTATGGCTGAACTACATTCCAAAAAAAGGAAGGGCATATACGTACACTAAAGTCTCCAGAGCCATGACGGAAAGAGTCTATTCCAGGGACACAGACCAGTGTCATACAAAAGTCACGGAGCTCAGGCAAGTGTACCAAAAAGCCAGGGAGGCGAGTGGGCGCTCTGGGTCACAGTCCTGTACATTCCGCTTCTACCATGAGCTGCATGCAATTATGGGTGGTGATACCACCACTACCCCTCCACTGTCCATGGGCTACTGCAAGGGGGAAGTTGCACAAAGGGAGGAGGAAGAAAGACCTCTCTGGCTTCAAGATTAGGCTAGATAAGTTTATGGAGGGAATGTTTTGATGGGATAACGTGATTTTAGTCAATTAGGCAATAACGGCCATCGCTGGTAAAATGTGGGTCCAGCTGGAGAATCTTGCCTGTATGCTCGGAGTTCTACTGATCGCCATATTTGGGGTCGGGAAGGAATTTTCCTCCAGGGTAGATTGGCAGAGGCCCTGGAGGTTTTTTGTCTTCCTCCGCAGCATAGGGCAGGGGTCGCAAGCTGGAGGATTCTCTGCGACTTGAAGTCTTTAAATCACGATCTGGAGACTTCAACAGCTGAGATAAGGGAAATTGGGTGGGTCAGCTTTTGTGGCCTGCATCATGCGGGAGGTCAGACTAGATGACCATAATGGTCCCTTCTGACCTTAAAGTCTATGAATCTATGAATCTATAAGAATCATTGGAGGATGAAGAGGAGGAGGAGGAGGGAGGAGGACAGTGCACAGGCGGCAAGTGGGGAATCCATTTTCCCTCCTAGCCAGGAACTATTCTTAACACTGGAGCCAATAGCCTCCCCCCACTCCCAAGGCGGGCTCCCGGACCATGCCCCTGGAGAAGGAACTTCTGGTGAGTGAGAGCCTGACCGGAGCCACACGGTGGGGGGGGGGCGGTGGGGCGGGAGGGAAACCCAGCCACGCTGCGCTGTTTGCGTTAAGTTTAAAGGGCTCATCCCT
>NW_020700556.1:0-1081 GCF_002925995.2 Terrapene triunguis | reverse complement strand
TGTGACGTTATTGACATAAACTGGGACCATATAGATCATTGTTGCAACCAAGGTCCTGTAGTGGCACCCAAATCTTGTATAAAGGGGGTCAAATGGGGTGTCTAAGACAAGGTTATGGTTTACTGGTTATGATTAGGCTGTCTATATGTGTGTATCAGTTTTGTAGTTGAAGTTATTATTATGGCTCTATACTGTCTGTATGACAAACTTATGCTATGCTTCTGGGTGACATCCCAGACAAGCTGGGATTAGCTCTGCCTAGCCTGCTTGATGGCCCATTAAGGACCATCAGCTATACAATGGACTCATTGAGAGAAGGTAAATATGCCTTCAGACTCAGCAAAGTATGCAGGGACTGGCCCATGTGACTCCAGGCTCCATTTTGCTGTAATTTTCCACAGTGAGAACAAAGAGGTGTTCTTACACCTGGAAAAGACTATATAAGGCTGATGCCTCATCTCCATTTTGTTTTCAATCCTGCTTCATACCTCTGGAGGAACTTTGCTACAAGCTGAAGCTTTGAACAAAGGACTGAGGACCCATCCCAGCGGGGGATGTATTCCAGAGACTTGATTTGAACCTGCAGTTTATTCTATCGCTGCTGCAAGCCTGAACCAAGAACTTTGCCATTACTGTATGTAATTGATTCCATTTAACCAATTCTAACTCTCATCTCTATCTTTTTCCTTTTATGAATAAACCTTTAGATTTTAGATTCTAAAGGATTGGCAACAGCGTGATTTGTGGGTAAGATCTGATTTGTATATTGACCTGGGACTGGGGCTTGGTCCTTTGGGATCAGGAGAACCTTTTTCTTTTACTGGGGTATTGGTTTTCATAATCATTGGTCCCCATAACGAGTGGCACTGGTGGTAATACTGGGAAGCTGGAGTGTCTTAGGAGGTTGCTTGTGAGACTTGCGGTTAGCCAGTGGGGTGAGACCGAAGTCCTCCTAGTCTGGCTGGTTTGGTTTGCCTTAGAGGTGGAAAAAACCCCAGCCTTGGGCTGTAACTGCCCTATTAGAGCAATTTGTCCTGAGTTGGCACTCTCAGTTGGGTTCCGCCAGAACCGCATCGTCACA
>NW_020700555.1:0-4397 GCF_002925995.2 Terrapene triunguis | reverse complement strand
CTGAGTTGGCACTCTCAGTTGGGTTCCGCCAGAACCGCATCGTCACAGTGGCGTAGTCGTGCTTGGATCCACAGAACCAGGTCAATTAAGCTTTGGGTCAGAACCCCACGCTATCCAAATTTGAATTTTGGGATTGAGAGTTTTGTTGGTTAAAGAGCTGCTGCAATGGCTGAGCAAAGAGCATATGAGGGACTTGGCAAAAAAGCCCTGGAAAATTTGTGTTCAGAAAAGAGGATAAGCTTTAGAAAGAAAGCTACAAAGGAAGAACTGAGAAATCTGTTAATAGCCAGTGATCAGGGGGCAAGAGCACAGCCCTTACCTGAGGCTGCAGAAGATGCAGAAAAAATTAGGATGCAAAAGGTGACAAGTGAACTGCAATTTGAGCATGAACAGAAGCTAGCAGATCTTCGATTGCTGGAGAAGCAAAAAATAGCAGAATTAGAGAAAGAGGCTGCTCAGAGAGGGAAAGAAGCCGATCAAAGAAAGAAGGAGGCTGATGAGCGAGAAGAGAGAGCTCGTAAGGGGCGTCTAGAGCTGCTCGCTGCTGAACAGGAGACTCGCAGGATGGAACAGGAGACTCACAAGATGGAACAGGAGACGGCCAGACTTCAGCTCCAAGTAATGGAAGAGCGGAGAAAGTCATCCCCACCTGGTACTCCACTTCCCCCCCGCCATGAGAAGAACTGGGAAAAGATGTGTCCCATTTACAATGATACTGAGGATATAGAGGAGTTTTTGTCTACCTTTGAACGCCTCTGCAATCTGTACCAGATCCCCGAGGGTCAGCGAATGCCAGTCCTGCTGACCAGACTGACTGGAAAAGCCAGAGAGGTATTTAATGACTTGGGGGAACAAGAAGCCTTGGATTATGAGCGGTTTAAGGATTCTGTGTTAAGGCGGTTCAAGGTTACTCCTGAATCTTACAGAGTTAAGTTTAGAAAGTTTAAGATGTCTAATGATTGTACTTTTGTAGAATGTGCTCATAAGCTGATGGGTTTTGTTAAAAAGTGGGTTATGGGAGCCAAGGCGCATGGGAGTTTTGAAAAACTGCTGGATTTAATAACTTTGGAACAGTTCTTAGACATTGTGCCTGACAATGTGAGAGCAGCTGTGTGTGATAGGGACCCTGAGTCAGTCCTACGGGCAGCAGAGATTGCGGATGCCCACACCCAAAACAGGGCTCGAGAAGGGTGTAAAACCCCGGGGAAAACTAATCACCATTCTCCCCAGTTCAAGAGGAGGGAAGGATTTAGAAGTAAACCTGACTCTTCTAAAGGAGTTCAAGGGGGCCCGGAGGGTAGGAACTCACATCCCAAGTCGGAACAGGTTACATGCTATCACTGTGGTATGCTGGGCCACATGAGACCGGACTGCCCGACACTGAAGGGCAGCCCAAAACCAGGAACCCCAAATGCCACGGCCAATGCTAACCCTGTTGTTATAAACTCACAGGCAAGCCACACAGAGCCCAGCATTGGTGCCCTGTGTGCAAATGCTGTTTCTGTGGTTTCTGAAGAATTTGACCTTAAAACTCACATTAAAGCTAAATATGGGGGAAATAATGCAGAGTTTATTAGCAGTGCAGAAGTGAATGGAGTCAGGTGTATGGCATGGAGGGACACCGCAGCAGATATCACTTTGGTTAAAACAAGTCTTGTCAGGAAGGAAGATTATTTGCCAGGTGAAGATGTGACTGTTGTAGCCTTTTCTGAGTATTTTGTCAGGGTGCCTTTGGCTAAAATCCACCTGAAATGGAAGGGATTTGAGGGCACCATGGTTGTGGGAGTAAAAGACACAATCCCTAAGGATATTATGATTGGAAATGATATTAAAGCTATGGTCAGTCAAGTTAACACAAACCAGGCACAGGAGAGGATTGATCCTAAGGTTGTGCCTATGGAGGGTTTCTCCAAAAGTTTGTCTTTGGAAAGTAGCTGTTTGGCTGTGAATGAAGTTTCTGAATGTCTATCTAATGTCTCAGAAGTAAATCTGGAATTAGATCAAGCGAAGGGAGAGAAGAACAAGGAGATTTTGGATGAGCCTAGGCAGTCTTGTGAGCTGATGGCTTTATCTAGTCAGCAGTTTGGGAAGGCAAGGAGAGTGGAAGATGAGTGTCCCTATACCTTACCTGTTTCCTGTGTGAAGAATAGTGACAGTGAAGGAAATGTGCCTGTATCTGTCAGGGGTATGGACTTGCCTATGGAGGAAGCTACCCCAGTCTCCAAGCAGTTGTCTGTGAACAGCCCGGTGTGCTGGGACAAGGGAAATGAAATCCCAAACGGTGTGTCAAGTAAAGGTAAATGTGTCTCCAACTCTTTTTTGTCTGTGGAGCAGACAGAAGGTGCCTTTCAGCCTGTGATGGTTGAGAGTAATTCACTTGTCTCAGATTTGGTTCTGGATTCAACTAAAGCCCAGGAAGGGAATGGTCCTAAATTTGTGTCTGCTGGGGAGGATGGCACTGTAACTAGGTTGCATCCAGTTAGTGTCCTAGCAAAATCCCAGAGACCAGACAATTCGGGTGCTTGTATTTTGCCTGTTGCTCATGTGTGGTTGGAGAAGGGTGTAACAACTCTGTCTAATCGGGGTGATACCCTAGCCAGGGCACAAGGAGAGCAGAAAGGTAATTTGGTTGTTGTACCTACGGACAGTTTAACAACTTGTAGCAAACAGGACAAAATTCCTAAGCTTGTGTGTGGCAAAGGAAAGGAGAATGCTTCTGACCTTTCATCTAATGAGTCTATGGGTTTGCCTGAAAGGGGATTGTGTAGAAATCTGCCTGATGGGCCAAAGGTGATCCTGAATGTAAGACAGGCCCAGACAGAGTCTGTTGTTGCTCAGGAAAGTGTTCCTTTAGAGCAAGCCCTAGGTGAAGGGGGTAAGGCCAAAATTTCTGTGAGGGGTGAATGGCTGCTTAGAAAAGCTCCTGGGGAAAGGAATCCTCATGGAAATCTGTGCAAGCAGTTCCCTGCAACTGAAGGGTGTGAGAGTGATTTAATCAAGGAAGTTTCAGTTCCTAACAGCCAAAAGTTGTCTGTTGTGAATGGATCCACTGACTTTCCTTTTAAAAGATCCAGTGTGGGTAGCTTTGAGAAGGTCTCAGATGGAGTAAGAGCTGTTAAGAAAGTTGAGCAGCCCTATGACCAAGTGGCTGTGTGGGGCCAACTGGTTGGGGAGACAATGGTGTTGGAACAGGAATGTCTCCATTCTGATTCTTTAAATGAGCAGTTTGTGCTTCAGGGTCTGAGGACAGATTTGGTTACTGATGTGTCAGAGCAGAGCAGTTTTATGGCTAGATGCTTGAGGATGCAGGGGAGAGCAAGCAAACTCTCACCCTCAGACTATTTAGATTTGTGTGGTATCTCTGTAAGACAGAGTCCAGCCTTGGAAATGATAGAAGTTACGAATATAAAAACTGGTGAACTGGCTCTGGTCTGGGGTAGTGCAAATTACTTGCCTGGAGGGGAGAGGAAGGACTTGCTAATAGCTGTTAGCACAGAGAGCCCACCCCATCAGCCAGTGAATTCTGTTAATCAAGAGAAATCAAGGTTTGATCCTGCAGGACAGGGAGGAAAGAAGAAACTGAATTTTGCAAAGGGAAGCCACAGGTTAACCCTAAAATGCCCAAACTCCAATGGTATTGAGCCAAAGGTGTGGCATGACAAACATGATTGTAGATGGACACTTGCAGTGAACTTGTTATTGCTAATGGTAAATTTTGTAATAAATGTGTTGCTATTGCCACAAGCTGTAAAAATGTACAATGTGCCTAATCTTTTGGAGAATCCCTTGAACATGTTAAAAGGAATACATGAGAACACAATTTATGTTAAAAGGCCTTGTTACACTGATGTTTCACAGTTAATGCCTGTAAACAATATTGGAACTTTTCACAGGGAAAAAGACATTCCAGACCTAATGTGCTGTGTGAAAAGGAAGACTGAGGCACACTACCATATTGCTTTCATGGCTAAATGCCAAGATTCCTGTACTATGAAGAACATTAATATCTGCATTTATTTAACGTTGATTGGGTTCCAAACATTTGCCCGAGCTTGGATAAATAAAGTAGCTGTTTGCGTTAGCTCTTGGCAAGATCACATGAGACATACAGGAACCATGCTGCAAGAGCAGATCCAATCCACTATGGTTCTAACTAAGTTTTACCTTGAGTTTGTAAAGAGATTCAATCATGTTGTTGAACATGACTTTGATAAACCATTTCTGTTATACACTGGTATGGCTTCTAACCCAATACTAGCTGTAGTGAGACAGACCCAAGGATGGGGAGCTCTTGGGATGCAGTCAGTGATGTTTGTGTCATCCCTTCCTGCATCAATTTTGCGTTGGGGGTGTGACGTTATTGACATAAACTGGGACCATATAGATCATTGTTGCAA
>NW_020700554.1:0-3196 GCF_002925995.2 Terrapene triunguis | reverse complement strand
GGACGCCGGGGGTGCAGGGCCCTGAGTCCCCCCATACTCCGTGACAACTGGTGGCAGCGGTGGGATCTACTGCACCCCGTGGACGGCGCTTCCTGCAGTAAGTGACTGGGGAGAAGTAAAACGAAGGGGGATTGACGGGGACCAGGCGTGCTGAGGAGTCAGAGAGAGACGGTTATCACCCCTGGGAGTGTGTGACCAGCGAGAAGGACTTTTGCAGTAACAGGGTCCCCCGGGGGATCGCAGCGAGTGGTCCCAGGGGCGGAGAAGTCTGCAGCTCGACCCTGGCAGAGAGGTGGTGACCTCGAGAAGGGCTGGCACACTAGGGGTCTCCCTGGAAACTGTGGGGAGCGGTGAGCACACAGGCCGGTGAGTGGCCAGCAGGAAGATGTATGCCAAGCGGCTTAAGAGTGACCTGGTGGAGCTGTGCAAGCAGAGGGGGGTGCGCATTGGGAAGCTCACCAAAGAACAGCTCATTGCCCAGCTGGAGAAGCAAGATCGCGCGAATGAACTGATCCCTGTCTCTGAGGGAAGCCGCCTGGCAGATGCAGCGCAGGCCCCAGAGTCTGTCCCAGCTGGGAGTGGTCAGCCGGCTGCTGAGGGCTTCCCGAGACCCCTCCTTCCTATGCCTAGGGGAAGGGTGGGGAGGAGCCCAGCAAATACCGAGGGCGCAGTGACCCCCCCGGCCAGCAGGGGATCCTCCCGGCCACGCTCGCCGGCCAGCAGGGGATCCTCCCGGCCACGCGCGGCATCCGTGGAGCGGAATGAGCTGGAATGGGAGATAGAGCTAAAACTGAGAGAGCTGAAGGATCGTGAACAACAGAGGCAGCATGAAGAGAGACAGAGGCGTCATGAACGGGAGGAGAATGAGAGACAGAGGCGTCATGAACGGGAGGAGAATGAGAGACAGCGTCAGCAGGAACTGGAGCTGGCGAGGCTGAAGGGCCGCGCGACCCCGGCTGCGGTGAGTGAGGGGGGACCCAGGACTGCACGGAGCTTTGATAAGTGCATCCTGGCCCCACGTAAGGAGGGGGAGGACATGGATGACTTCCTGGATGCCTTTGAGACGGCCTGCGAGCTGCACCAGGTTGATCCTGCGGACAGACTCCGGGTTCTCACCCCCTTACTGGACCCCAAATCCGTGGCATTGTACCGCCAACTGGACGAGGCGGAGAAAGGGAACTACGAACTATTCAAAAAGGCCCTGCTACGTGAGTTTGGGCTGACTTCGGAGATGTACCGGGAAAGGTTCCGGAGTCAGGATAAAACCCCTGAGATCTCATATCTGCAACTAGCCGTCCGCATGGAGGGATACGCCAGCAAGTGGGCTGATGGGGCCCAGACAAAGGAGGACCTGGTTAAACTGCTGGTATTGGAGCAACTGTATGAGCGGTGCCCATCCGACCTGAGGCTGTGGTTGGTGGACAAAAAACCAGAGAACCCGCGACATGCAGGCCGGCTGGCCGATGAGTTCGTGAAGAGCCGGGCAGGGGCTGGCAGGGAGGAGTCCCAAAGGAGCAGGCCCGCTGCCATGCAGAGAGAGAGTCACCCGGGTACCTCCCAAAAGGGGAATGTGGGGAATCCCCTCCCATGGGGAATGCCCAGGGTCAGGGACAACCGACCGGCTCGAGGGGACACATGGGACATGGTCTGCTATCACTGTGACCAGAGAGGTCACCTACGGGCCCAGTGCCCCAGACTCAGGGACAGACTGAGCAGACCAGACCCACCGAGGGTTGACTGGGTAGAGACCCAGCCGGGCGAGAGGCGGCACTCCCAGGGAAGGGGGGCTGGCAGAATACCACCTGCTAAGGAGGAAGGAGAGCTCCAGGCCAGCTCCTCTGGGGGGCTGAATGCTCCAGACTCAGGGTTTTTGGTTTATACGGTGGGCGCGGGGCGGTCCCTCCGGAGAGAGTACCTTGTTCCCCTGGAGGTGGATGGGAGGAAGGTCGATGGATACTGGGATACGGGCGCAGAGGTGACACTGGTCCGGCCCGAGGTGGTGGCCTCAGATCGGATGGTGCCCAACACCTTCCTGACTCTGACGGGGGTGGGTGGGACCCCATTCAAGGTACCTGTGGCGAGGGTACGCCTGAAGTGGGGGCCCAAGGAGGGCCCCAAGGACGTGGGGGTACACCCGTATTTGCCCACTGAGGTGTTGATGGGGGGGGACCTGGAGGACTGGCCAAGCAACCCCCAGAATGCGCTGGTTGTGACCCGCAGTCAGAGCCGGCGAGGAGCACTGCGCCCTGACCTTGGGGAGGGTGCCTTGCTCGAGGCGCAGGACCCTAACCTGGTGGGGAGGGAACGCCCAGGGACACGGCTCAGGGAGGCTGCGGCTTCAGACCCAGCCGGCGAGAGAGAGCAGGTGGCCATCCCTGTCCCAGCTGCTGAGTTCCAGGCCGAGGTGCAGAAAGATCCCTCCTTGCGGAAGATAAGGGACCTGGCCGACCTCGGTGTGGTACAGACCATGGGGAGAGGTGGCCGGAAAAGGTTCCTGTGGGAGAAGGGGTTCCTGTACCGAGAATGGGCTCCCCCAGGGAAGATGGAGTCAGGGGGGATCAGGAGACAGCTGGTGGTACCCCAGAAGTATCGCCGCCAGCTGCTGTACCGGGCCCATGACATTCCCCTCTCAGGGCACCAGGGAACCTGGCGTACCCAGCAGAGGCTGCTACGGAGCTTTTACTGGCCTGGGGTCTTTGTTACTGTCCGGCAGTACTGCCGATCCTGTGACCCCTGTCAGAGGGGGAGGAAGGCCCGGGACAAGGGGAAAACGGCTGTAGGACCCTTACCCAGCCTAGAGGAGCCTTTCCAGAGGGTGGCCAAGGTTAAAAGGGGGGCTCTGAACCAAGAGAGCCCGAAGCACAGACCTCCAGACTGGAGTGCTGGGAGAAGACCCCAGCCCAGTTGGAACCCCAGGGGTATTGGGGTAGGAAAAGGGCACGGGCCGCATAACCCTTCCCACATGCGAACTGCGAATGCCCTCGAGCACCCCGACCTAAGGGGGGGACGTAAAACTGGAGGGGCCTGGTGTAATTCTCACCAAGGAATGGGAGGGATGCTGGGGCATCCATGGGAACGGGGGTAGGTTCGAACTTCCCCGGGTCACTGGCTGAAGTGACCCCGCTCAGTTCGGTCTCGAAGGGGGGAGATGTGACGAACTGGGTCTGTTCTTACTGTGGTCTGTGAATGCTGACAG
>NW_020700553.1:0-6000 GCF_002925995.2 Terrapene triunguis | reverse complement strand
ATGGGCCTCCTGTTTGGCTTTTTCTTCTCTTTCATGGGCCTCCTGTTTGGCTTTTTCTTCTCTTTCATGCTGCTCTGCCTCGAGTTTTTTAATTTCAAGCAGTCTCTGATGTTTTCTCTCATTTTCTTCTGCTTCTAGTCTGGCCAGTTCTATTTTGTTAGTTACTTCTTTGGCAGTCATTTTCCTGTTTTCTTGTGCTGGGTCACACCCTCTGCAGTTGACTGAAACTGGGATGTACTTAGCTCTGGCTGCTGCTGAGTTAACAGAGACTTTCTAACAAGCTACTCCCGAGGATGTAAAAAGAAAAAAAAACAATTCAGCCTGTAAATTACCTTTACCAGTTCAAAGTTTGCTCCCTTTGAACCCTTCTCTTAACAAAGCCCCTCGTTAAAAAAAACTTAACACCTCTGCCTTCAGGCAAGGAGAGATAAGATATGCATCTACCTTCAGCTCTGCTCTCCAAGCAGCTAGAAGGAAAAAAAAATCTCTTACTGGCTTTTGGGTTTAAACGATCTCCACCGCTGCCAACATGTCAAGGCTGGATCCCCACTTTGAACTTTAGGGTTCAAATGTAGGGGCCTGCATAAAAACTTCTAAGCTTATCTACCAGCTTAGCTTTGGTCCGCTGCCACCATCACAAGAATTCCCTCCCTGGGAAGCCTTGAGAAACCTTTCACCAATTCCCTGGTGAACACAGATCCAAACCCCCTTGGATCTTAAAACAAGGAGAAATTAACCATCTCCCCTCCTTCCTCCCACCCTCCCTTCACCAACTCCTGGTGAATACAGATCCAAACCCCCTTGGATCTTAAAACAAGGAGAAATCAATCTGGTTCTTAAAAAAGAAGGCTTTTAATTAAAGAAAAAGGTAAAAATCATCTCTGTAAAATCAGTATGGAGAATAACTTTACAGGGTAATCAAACTTAAAGAGCTCAGAGGACCCCCCTCTGTCTTAGGTTCAAAGTACAGCAAACAAAGATACACACTCTGGTAAAAAGGTACATTTACAAGTTGAGAAAACAAAGTAAATCTAAGACGCCTTGCCTGTCTTTTACTTACTAGTTTGAAATAGGAGAGACTTGTTTAGAAAGATGGGGAGAACCTGGATTGATGTCTGGTCCCTCTCAGTCCCAAGAGCGAACCACCCCTTAAAACAAAGAGCACACACAAAAGCCTTCCCTCCCCCAAGATTTGAAAGTATCTTGCCCCCTTATTGGTCCTTCGGGTCAGGTGTCAGCCAGGTTACCCGAGCCTCTTAACCCTTTACAGGTAAAAGGATTTGGAGTCTCTGTACACAGAGAGCTGTTACCCTTCCCTTTATAGTTATGACACGCCCCCCAAATCACAGATAGTGTTGGACGTTCGGTTCCACACTGGCTGTGATTTCTTCCTGGAGTTCTAGGAGAAAACAGAGTTAATAAGACACATGTACCTTTAGACATACTACTGATTATATAAAAACTAACAATATGTTTCATTCCAAGAACAATTGTTAACCAGTTAACTCTGGGAAACTTTCTCGGGAGAGTGCATCAGCCACTTTGTTAGAAGCTCCCGAAATGTGTTGTATTTCAAAATCAAAATCTTGGAGAGCTAAACTCCACCGAAGAAGTTTTTTGTTATTTCCCTTGGCGGTATGAAGCCACTGTAACGCAGCATGGTCTGTTTGTAGTTGGAAACGCCGTCCCCAAACATATGGGCGTAGCTTTTCCAGCGCGTACACAATGGCGTAGCTTTTCGCTGATTGACCAGTGGCTTTCCCTCTCAGACAGTTTCTTGCTGAGAAACACGACAGGATGGAATTCTTGATCCGGTCCTTCCTGCATTAAAACTGCTCCCACGCCTCGCTCGGACGCATCTGTGGTTACTAGGAACGGTTTGTCAAAGTCTGGGGCCCTTAGCACAGGGTCAGACATGAGTGTTGCCTTAAGCTGGTTAAAGGCCTCTTGACACTCATCAGTCCACTGAACTGCATTTGGCTGTTTCTTTCTGGTTAGGTCTGTCAGCGGGGCGGCGATTTGGCTGTAGTGTGGTACAAATCGCCTATAATATCCGGCCAAGCCTAAGAAGGATTGGACCTGTTTCTTTGACTTTGGAACCGGCCACTTTTGGATAGCATCCACTTTGGCCTGTAGGGGATTTATAGTTCCTTGACCCACCTGGTGCCCCAGGTACGTCACTCTGTTTTGGCCTATTTGACACTTTTTAGCCTTAACAGTTAGTCCTGCCTGTCGGATGCGCTCGAAGACTTTTTCCAGGTGCTCCAGGTGTTCTGTCCATGAATCAGAAAAAATGGCCACATCATTGAGGTAGGCAACTGCAGATTCTCCCAATCCCGCTAGGAGACCATCTACAAGTCTTTGGAAGGTGGCGGGTGCATTTCGCAACCCGAAAGGGAGTACATTGAATTCGTACACCCCTGCCTGGGTGACGAAGGCTGACCTTTCCTTAGCGGGTTCATCTAGTGGTACTTGCCAGTACCCTTTGGTTAAGTCTAAAGTAGAGATGAATTGGGCATGTCCCAATTTCTCCAATAGCTCATCTGTGCGTGGCATTGGATAGTTGTCAGGACGAGTTACAGCATTTAGCTTACGGTAGTCCACGCAAAAGCGTATTTCCCCATCTGGTTTGGGAACTAGAACCACTGGAGATGCCCATGCACTGGTAGAGGGGCGGATTATACCCATCTGTAGCATGTCCTGGATCTCCCTTTGTATAGCAGCTTGGGCATGAGGTGACTCCCGGTAGGGTGGGGTTCTAATTGGGTGAGCATTACCTGTGTCAATGGAGTGGTAGGCCCGTTCGGTCCGTCCTGGAGTGGCTGAGAAAATCGGTGCAAAGCTTGTGCACAGCTCCTTGATCTGCTGTTGCTGCAGACGTCCCAGGGTTGTGGAGAGGTTCACCTCTTCCACGCCACCATTCCTTTTTCCTTCGTAGTAGACACCTGCCGGCCACTCCGCGTCATCTGTTTCCTGGGCTGTAAACTGGCAAACGTTTAATTCTCTGGAATAAAAGGGCTTAAGAGAATTAACATGGTATACCTTAGGCTTTATGTTGGAGGTGGGGGAGGCTATGAGATAGTTAACAGCTCCTAGGCGCTCCTGGACCGTGAATGGTCCTTCCCACGACGCTTCCATTTTATGGGCCTGGAGCGCCTTTAAGACCATGACTTGGTCTCCTACTTTGAAGGACCGTTCTCTGGAATGTTTATCATACCAGGCCTTTTGCTCTTCCTGAGCATCCTTTAGGTTTTCTTTAGCAAGGGCTAAAGAGTGTCGGAGGGTGTTTTGTAGGTTGCTTACAAAGTCTAGAATGTTAGTTCCTGGAGAAGGCGTAAACCCCTCCCATTGCTGCTTCACCAACTGTAATGGCCCCTTAACCTCGCGGCCATACACAAGTTCAAATGGTGAAAACCCTAAACTGGGATGTGGAACAGCCCTGTAGGCAAAAAGCAACTGCTGCAACACTAGGTCCCAATCATTGGAGTGTTCATTTATGAATTTACGTATCATGGCCCCCAAAGTTCCATTAAACCTCTCCACCAGACCATTGGTTTGATGGTGATGAGGGGTGGCAACCAAGTGATTCACCCCATGAGCTTCCCACAGGTTTTTCATTTTCCCTGCCAGGAAATTAGTTCCCGAATCTGTAAGGATGTCGGAGGGCCACCCTACCCTGGCAAAAATGTCTGCTAATGCCTGGCACACACTTTTAGCCTTGGTGTTGCTTAAGGGTACAGCTTCCGGCCATCGGGTAGCAAAATCCATGAAAGTCAGTACGTACTGCTTTCCTCTGGGTGTCTTCTTTGGGAAAGGACCCAGAATATCCACAGCTACTCGCTGAAATGGGACCTCAATTATGGGTAGTGGCTGGAGAGGGGCTTTAACCTGGTCTTGGGGCTTTCCCACTCGTTGGCACACCTCACAAGACCGGACATAATTAGCAACGTCCTTGCCCATTCCCTCCCAGTGGAAGGACTTCCCCAACCGGTCTTTGGTTCTGTTCACCCCAGAATGGCCACTGGGATGATCATGGGCTAAGCTCAAGAGCTTTACCCGATACTTAGTGGGAACTACCAACTGTCTTTGAGGATGCCAGTCTTCCTGGTGCCCACCAGAAAGAGTCTCCTTGTATAAAAGTCCTTTTTCTACAACAAACCGGGATCAGTTAGAAGAGCTGAGAGGCGGTGGGGTGCTCCGCGCCACCGCCCAAGCTTTCTGGAGGCTGTCATCTGCTTCCTGCTCGGCCTGGAACTGTTCCCTTGATGCTGGAGACATCAGTTCCTCCTTGGACTGTGGACTGGGGCTTGGTCCCTCTGGAAGCGATGCAGGTGCTGGGACTGTTTCCATTGACTGTGAACCGCTGTCCGCTGGTGCACTATGTGGTATTTCAGGCTCTGGCTGAGCCTCTTGGGTAGGGTTATCTGCTACTTCCGCCAGTTCAGGCTCGCTGGTGCCCTCTGGCATTGGAGTTGTAGACGAGTTTGCAAGCGCTGGACTCAGTGCTGGCAATGGTTCTGGTGCTGGTTGCGTTGTCAGTTCCGGTTCCGGGACTGGCTTTGGCTGGGTCTCTGGGATTGGATCCACTACGGCTGTTGCAGTCGTTGGCAGGGGATCCGGTTCCACCACCTGTGTTTGGGTCTCCGGTAACACAGACGGGGCCCTGGTGGACGGCTCAGGAACAGGGATGGGGGTGAAAGCTTGCTTAGCCTGGCTGCGGGTGACTATTCCCACCCTCTTGGCTAGCTTCACATGGTTGGCCAAGTCTTCCCCCAGCAGCATGGGGATGGGATAATTGTCATAGACTGCAAAAGTCCACATTCCTGCCCAGCCCTTGTACTGGACATGCAACTGGGCTGTAGGCAAGGTTACAGACTGTGACACGAAGGGTTGAATTGTCACTGTAGCCTCCGAGTTGATGAGTTTGGGGTCCACTAGGGATTGGTGGATAGTTGACACTTGTGCCCCAGTGTCCCTCCAAGCGATAACCTTCTTTCCGCCCACTCTCAAGGTTTCCCTTCGCTCCGAGGGTATGAGAGAGGCATCTGGGTCTGGGGATCTTTGGTGTGATTGGGGTGTAATGAACTGTAATCGGTTTGGGTTCTTGGGGCAGTGAGCCTTTATATGCCCCAGTTCATTACATTTAAAACATCGCCCTGCTAAGGTATCACCGGGGCGATGTTGGTTGGTGGAGACTGGTGGGGTGGGGTGAGAAGGCGTCTGGGGTTTCCCTTGGGATGTGGGTGGGGCCTTGGGTTGTCCCCGGTGGTAAGGTTTTGTTTCGGCTTGCCCCTTCTGATATTCGCTCCAACTGCTACTAGCTTTTTTCTTTTCTGTCACCTCCACCCATTTGGCTCCAATCTCCCCCGCCTCGGTTACAGTTTTGGGCTTCCCATCTAGGATGTACCTTTCTATTTCCTCAGGAACACCCTCTAAAAACTGCTCCATTTGCAATAGGAAGGGCAACTCTTCCGTAGATTTAACATTTGCTCCTGATATCCAGGCATCCCAATTTTTTTCAATGTGGTAGGCATGCCGGGTAAATGACACATCTGGTTTCCACCTTAGGGCTCTGAACCGCCGACGGGCATGCTCGGGTGTTAGCCCCATTCTGAGTCTGGCCTTGTTTTTAAAAAGTTCATAACTGTTCATGTGTTCCTTAGGCATTTCAGCCGCCACCTCTGCTAAGGGTCCACTGAGCTGCGGCCTCAGCTCTACCATGTACTGGGTTAGAGGGATGCTGTATCCAAGGCAGGCCCTTTCAAAATTTTCTAAGAAGGCCTCAGTATCATCGCCTGCCTTGTAGGTGGGGAATTTCCTGGGATGGGAAGTGGTACCTGGAGAGGAGTTGTTAGGATGGTCTGCTGCATCCTGCCTAGTCCTTGTTGCTTCCAGTTCCATCTCTTTTTCTTTCAGCTCCATCTCTCTTTTATGGGCCTCCTGTTTGGCTTTTTCTTCTCTTTCATGGGCCTCCTGTTTGGCTTTTTCTTCTCTTTCATG
>NW_020700552.1:0-3216 GCF_002925995.2 Terrapene triunguis | reverse complement strand
CTTCTGCTTTACTGGATGGCTGAGAGTCATGGTGAATCGCAGGAAGCTGGGGGTGCAGGGCCCTGAGTCCCCCCATACTCCGTGACAACTGGTGGTAGCGGTGGGATGTACTGCACCCCATGAATGGCACTTCTTGCAGTAAGTGACTGGGGAGCAGTAAAACGAAGGGGGGATACCGAGGACCAGGCGTGCTGAAGGCTCAGAGAGGGACGGTTTCAGGGAGCGATTAACCTCTGGGAGTGTGCGATCAGCGAGAAGGACTGTTGGAGTAACGGGGTCCCCCGAGGACTGCAGTGAGCAGTATAAGGGGCGGAGGAGCTTGCTGCTTGACCCTGGGAGAGAGAAGGACGTTTGCAGTAACAGGGTCCCCCGGGGGATCGCAGCGAGAGGTCCCAGGGGCGGAGGAATCTGCAGCTCGACCCTGGCAGAGAGGTGGTGACCTCGAGAAGGGCTGGCACACTAGGGGTCTCCCTGGAAACTGTGGGGAGCGGTGAGCACACAGGCCTGTGAGTGGCCAGCAGGAAGATGTATGCCAAGCGGCTTAAGAGCGACCTGGTGGAGCTGTGCAAGCAGAGGGGGGTGCGCATTGGGAGGCTCACCAAAGAACAGCTCATTGCCCAGCTGGAGAAGGGAGATCGCTCGAATGAACTGATCCCTGTCTCTGAGGGAAGCAGCCTGGCAGATGCAGCGCAGGCCCCAGTGTCTGTCCCATCTGGGAGTGGTCAGCTGGCTGCTGAGGGCTTCCCGAGACCCCTCCTTCCTATGCCTAGGGGAAGGGTGGGGAGGAGCCCAGCAAATACCGAGGACGCAGTGACCCCCCCGGCCAGCAGGGGATCCTCCCGGCCACGCGCGCCATCCGTGGAGCGGAATGGCCTGGAATGGGAGATAGAGCTAAAACTGAGAGAGCTGGAGGATCGTGAACAACAGAGGCATCATGAACGGGACGAGAATGAGAGACAGAGGCATCATGAACTGGAGCTGGCGAGGCTGAGGGGCCGTGAGACCCCGGCTGCGGTGAGTGAGGGGGGACCCAAGACTGCACGGAGCTTTGATAAGTGCATCCTGGCCCCACGTAAGGAGGGGGAGGACATGGATGACTTCCTGGATGCCTTTGAGACGGCCTGCGAGCTGCACCAGGTTGATCCTGCGGACAGACTCTGGGTTCTCACCCCCTTACTGGACCCCAAAGCCGTGGCATTGTACCACCAACTGGAAGAGGCGGAGAAAGGGGACTACGAACTATTCAAAAAGGCCCTGCTACGTGAGTTTGGGCTGACTTCTGAGATGTACCGGGAAAGGTTCCGGAGTCAGGATAAAACCCCTGAGATCCCATATCTGCAACTAGCCGTCCGCATGGAGGGATACGCCAGCAAGTGGGCAGATGGGGCCCAGACGAAGGAGGACTTGGTTAAACTGCTGGTACTGGAGCAACTGTATGAGCGGTGCCCATCTGACCTGAGGCTGTGGTTGAGGGACAAAAAACCAGAGAACCCGCGACATGCAGGCCGGCTGGCCGATGAGTTTGTAAAGAGCCGGTCAGGGGATAACAGGGAGGAGTCCCAAAGGAACAGTCCCACCACAACGCAGAGAGAGAGTCACCATGGGACCTCCCAGCGGGAAAATACGGAAAACCCCCATCAAAGGGGAACATCTGGCGTCAGGGCCATCCGACCCACTCGAGGGGACCCATGGGACATGGGCTGCTATCACTGTAGCCAGAGAGGCCACATACGGGCCCAGTGCCCCAGGCTCAGGGACAGACTGAGCAGACCAAACCCACAGAGGGTTGACTGGGTAGAGACCCAGCCGGGCGAGAGGCAGCACTCCCAGGGAAGGGGGGCTGGCAGAGTACCACCTGTTAAGGAGGGAGGAGAGCTCCAGGCCAGCTCCTCTGGGGGGCTGGATGCTCCAGACTCAGGGTTTTTGGTTTATACGGTGGGCGCGGGGCTGTCCCTCCGGAGAGAGTACCTTGTTCCCCTGGAGGTGGATGGGAGGAAGGACAATGGATACTGGGATACGGGCGCAGAGGTGACGCTGGCCCGGCCCGAGGTGGTGGCCCCAGATCAGGTGGTGCCCAACACCTACCTAACCCTGACGGGGGTGGGCAGGACACCAGTCAAAGTGCCCGTGGCGAGGGTACACCTGAAGTGGGGGGCCAAGGAGGGCTCCAAGGATGTGGAGGTACATCCGTATTTGCCCACTGAGGTGTTGATGGGGGGGACCTGGAGGACTGGCCAAGCAACCCCCAGAATGCACTGGTTGTAACCCGCAGTCAGAGCCGGCGAGGAGCACTGCGCCCTGACCTTGGGGAGGGTGCCTTGCCCGAGGCGCAGGACCCTAACCTGGTGGGGAGGGAACATCCAGGGACACGGCTCAGGGAGGCTGCGGCTTCAGACCCAGCCGGCGAGAGAGAGCAGGTGGCCATCCCTGTCCCAGCTGCTGAGTTCCAGGCCGAGATGCAGAAAGATCCCTCCTTGCGGAAGATAAGGGACCTGGCCGACCTCGGTGCGGTACAGACCATGGGGAGAGGTGGCCGGAAAAGGTTCCTGTGGGAGAAGGGGTTCCTGTACCGAGAATGGGCTCCCCCAGGGAAAATGGAGTCAGGGGGGTTCAGGAGGCAGCTGGTGGTACCCCAGAAGTATCGCCGCCAGCTGTTGTACTGGGCCCATGACATTCCCCTCTCAGGGCACCAGGGAACCTGGCGCACCCAGCAGAGGCTGCTACGGAGCTTTTACTGGCCTGGGGTCTTTGTTACTGTCCGGCAGTACTGCCGATCCTGTGACCCCTGTCAGAGGGGGAGGAAGGCCCAGGACAAGGGGAAAACGGCTTTAGGACCCTTGCCCAGCATAGAGGAGCCTTTCCGGAGGGTGGCCAAGGTTAAAAGGGAGGCTCTGAACCAAGAGAGCCCGAAGCACAGACCTCCAGACTGGAGTGCTGGGAAAAGACCACAGCCCAGTTGGAACCCCAGGGGTATTGGGGTGGGAAAAGGGCACAGGCCGCATAAACCTTCCCACCTAAGGGGGGGCGTGAAACTGGAGGGGCCTGGTGTAATTCTCACCAAGGAATGGGAGGGACGCTGGGGCATCCATGGGAACGGGGGTAGGTTCGAACTTCCCCGGGTCACTGGCTGAAGTGACCCCGCTCAGTTCGGTCTCGAAGGGGGGAGAGATGTGACGAACTGGGACTGTTCTTAATGTGGTCTGTGAATGCTGACAG
>NW_020700551.1:0-1250 GCF_002925995.2 Terrapene triunguis | reverse complement strand
TTAGTATCAGAGGGGTAGCCGTGTTTGTCTGTATCCACAGAAACAACAAGGAGTCCCGGTGGCACCTTAAAGACTAACAGATTTATTTGGGCATAAGCTTTCGTGGGTAAAAATCCCACTTCTTCATCTGATTATTACCCATGAAAGCTTATGCCCAAATAAATCTGTTAGTCTTTAAGGTGCCATCAGACTCCTCATTGTTTTTCTGTAATTTATCCATCTTAGGTACTTGCCAGGGCCCCATCACCACAGCATCAGAGCACCTCACGATGCAGAATACATTTAGTCTCACAATGTCCCATTGTACAGTTGAACGGAATCCCGGTCTTCCATAGCCTAGGCTGGTGCACTAACCATGGACCACCCTTCCTTTCTGTAACAGGCCGAGAACAAAATGGCGGCTGAGCTCGGTCCCCAGAGAGCATATGTAACCCACACACCTCCTGGGTGTGGTGGTGTGTCCCATCTAGTGGCACCGAGACCACTTAGAGAGAATTAAATGAGTCTGCTCTACAGCCTGAGCTAACAGCCAGTTGACTTTTGGCTCATGCACTAAGCTCCAGAAGTCCTAGGTTCAATCCCGCCCGCTGATGACTGGGGTCTGTTGGCGTTACACATACTTGCTTAGCAATGTAAAGAGTGTGGTGAATGAAAGCAAATGCTTTGCAGTTACATTGCACTTTCCAGATGAGGGAGGCCCATAAAGAGGCAGGGACCCATGCGAGCCTATAAATGCCCCCAAGGGAGCAATGTGAGTGGGATCTCATTTCCCTAAGGGCTTTCAGCCCTGCCTCAGGCAGGGGAACCACACTGAAAATTAGAGCTGGATGCATGAATCCAGGCCCAGACACAAATCCAAGCTAGGCTGGCCGCCCAGCCCAGCAATCCAGGGGTTCCCCTTCCTTCGCCAGAGGGATGGCTACCCTTTGTCAAGCATTGGGCTGACAATGCTAATAACTGAGTACAGTCTCGAAGCATGCTTTGGGGGTGTGACGTTGTGCAGTCTATATGGTTTTATAAAAACATGATAATAAGTGAATATAATGTAACTGGAATATGCTTCATGCAAAAGGTCAGTTGTAAGGTATCATTGCAAAGCTTATAATCTACTGAGTGTGATCATCCTATTTGTATAAATGTACCACTCTTGTATCTAGAACTAGAAATATAAAATATAACTCTGAGGGCCTATTGTAATTATGGAAAGTGTGGGCCATTAATGGTGGTTTGGAATCTTGATGACTCCCATT
>NW_020700550.1:0-1153 GCF_002925995.2 Terrapene triunguis | reverse complement strand
TTAGTATCAGAGGGGTAGCCGTGTTTGTCTGTATCCACAGAAACAACGAGGAGTCCCGGTGGCACCTTAAAGACTAACAGATTTATTTGGGCATAAGCTTTCGTGGGTAAAAATCCCACTTCTTCATCTGATTATTACCCATGAAAGCTTATGCCCAAATAAATCTGTTAGTCTTTAAGGTGCCATCAGACTCCTCATTGTTTTTCTGTAATTTATCCATCTTAAGTACTTGCCAGGGCCCCATCACCACAGCATCAGAGCACCTCACGATGCAGAATACATTTATTCTCACAATGTCCCATTGTACAGTTGAACGGAATCCCGGTCTTCCATAGCCTAGGCTGGTGCACTAACCATGGACCACCCTTCCTTTCTGTAACAGGCCGAGAACAAAATGGCTGCTGAGCTCGGTCCCCAGAGAGCATATGTAACCCACACACCTCCTGGGTGTGGTGTTGTGTCCCATCTAGTGGCACCGAGACCACTTAGAATTAAATGAGTCTGCTCTACAGCCTGAGCTAACAGCCAGTTGACTTTTGGCTCATGCACGAAGCTCCAGAAGTCCCAGGTTCAATCCCGCCCACTGATGACTGGGGTCTGTTGGCGTTACACATACTTGCTTAGCAATGTAAAGAGTGTGGTGAATGAAAGCAAATGCTTTGCAGTTACATTGCACTTTCCAGATGAGGGAGGCCCATAAAGAGGCAGGGACCCATGCGAGCCTATAATGCCCCCAAGGGAGCAATGTGAGTGGGATCTCATTTCCCTAAGGTCTTTCAGCCCTGCCTCAGGCAGGGGAACCACACTGAAAATTAGAGCTGGATGCATGAATCCAGGCCCAGACACAAATCCAAGCTAGGCCGGCCGCCCAGCCCAGCAATCCAGGGGTTCCCCTTCCTTCGCCAGAGGGATGGCTATCCTTTGTCAAGCATTGGGCTGACAATGCTAATAACTGAGTACAGTCTCGAAGCATGCTTTGGGGGTGTGACGTTGTGCAGTCTATATGGTTATATAAAAAACATGATAATAAGTGAATATAATGTAACTGGAATATGCTTCATGCAAAAGGTCAGTTGTAAGGTATCATTGCAAAGCTTATAATCTATTGAGTGTGATCATCCTATTTGTATAAATGTACCACTCTTGTATCTAA
>NW_020700549.1:0-8680 GCF_002925995.2 Terrapene triunguis | reverse complement strand
TGTACCAGGGGAAAGAATTGTGCCCAGGCCTGGAAGGTGTCCAGTCTGAGGAAAAAACTTACTGAAGCATCTCGAAGGGTGAGATTATCTGTATTCAGTTTGATTAGACATAGATTTGCGCATTTTATTTTATTTTGCTTGGTGACTTACTTTGTTCTGTCTGTTACTACTTGGAACCACTTAAATCTTATTTTCTGTATTTAATAAAATCACTTTCTACTTAGTAATTAACTCAGAGTATGTATTAATAGCCGGGGGAGCAAACAACTGTGCATCTCTCTCTATCAGTGTTATAGAGGGCGAACAATTTATGAGTTTACCCTGCATAAGCTTTATACAGGGTAAAACGGATTTATTTGGGTTTAGACCCCATTGGGAGTTGGGCATCTGAGTGCTAAAGATAAGCACACTTCTGTGAGCTGTTTTCAGGTAAACCTGCAGCTTTGGGGCAAGTAATTCAGACCCTAGGTCTTTGTTGGAGCAGACGGGAGTGTCTGGCTCAGCAAGACAGGGCGCTGGAGTCCTGAGCTGGCAGGGAAAACAGGGATAGAAGTAGTCTTGTCACGTGGGTCGCAGCTCCCAAGGGGGTTTCTGTGATCCAACCCGTCACAAGCGAGTCTATAGCAGAACCAGGAATTGAACCTAGAACTTCTGAGGCTCAGGCCAATGCTTTATAACTTCAAGACAATCCTTCCTGTGTGATTTAAATCCACTGATGTTCGATGTTTCCGTCTCTCTGTCTTAGACACCACGGAAGCGAAGCTGACAGCTTAGCTCCTTCAGAAATGAGTTTCACAAACGGATTTCATATTAAATCATTTTTGTTGTGTTGCAACATAAAAATAAAATAAAAAAGCACAAAAATATCCCATGAAAACTCAATACAGGAGAAACACAAATGGCATGTAGAGAAAATGCAGCTACGTTCTTTTTATTGCCGTTTGCCTTCCTGAGTGAAAGGAGACCAGATAAGTCACGAGAGGCCACTTGATCCTGATTCAGCCTGCCCGATGGCATTGTACTTCACTCATGAGACACCAAGGGGTGAATCCTCAGCTAATGTAAATTGGTATAGTGCCATCAAATGCCATAGAGCGCTCACCAGCTAAGGATATGGCCCTTATAACCTCTCATCCCTTGTGAAGATACATGCAATAAAAAAGCTTATCCCATTATGGGCTGTCTTTCTTTACAGCTATAATGATACTAAATACTCATTCATTTTTGAAGGCATGAAAGGTAAAAATAGTCTCCCTGTGCTGAAGAGTTATGGAGACAATTGCTTGAAGCAGATTTCACAACCAAAGTAGCAGTTTGATCCCAGTGGCACAATTGTGTACAGCTATTCTCTGTTATTTTTATTAAATTGAACCTGTCGTCTTGTTTTTAGAAGCTGTGTAAACCCTACCTGGAGAATCCTCCAAAATGGTGTCTGTGAGCTGAGTCGGCCATCTTGGTTTTTGGCCCTGCTAAATTTAATACTGGGAAAATGTGCCACACCGACTGCGTGCAGTTCTGGTCACCCCATCTCTAAAAAGATATATTAGAATTGGAAAGAGTACACAGAAGGGCAACATAAATTATTAGGAGTATGGAAACCCAGGGATCACCTTATGAAATTAATAGGCAGCAGGTTTAAAACAAACAAGAAAATACTTCTTCGCACCACTCACAATCAACCTGTGGAACTCATTGCCAGGGGATGTTGTGAAGGCCAAAAGTATAACTGTGTTCAAAAAAAGAATTAGATAAGTTCACGGAGGATAGGTCCATCAATGGCTATTAGCCAAGGTGGTCAGGGACGCAACCCCATGCTGTGGGTATCCCTTAACCTCTGACTTCCAGATATTAGGAATAGACGACAGAGGATGGGTCACTTAATAAACATCCTGTTCTGTTCATTCCCTCTGAAGCATCTGGTATTGGCCCCACTGTCGGAAGACAGGATACTGGGCTAGATGAACATTTGTTCTGAGTCAGTGTGGCCATTCTTATGTTCTTATGACTGGAGATTGGAGGCCTCTGTTTTTCCACAGGTTAATTACTGCAGCGCAAGTTTCCTTAATGCTGCCCTGACAATGTGCCTCAGCCCTGAACCAGAGGAACCACCTCAGTAAAAGTTCAGTCCATTCAGTCCCCACAGCCCATTCTGACTTCAGCCTCTCTGCTGAGATTTTTGACAATTTGTGCTAAGGATGGTGGGTTCTGTGGGATGAGAACACTTTTCCTTTTGGAAATGGAGTCAGAAGCCACCAACTCATTACACATTGGCCATCCGTCAGCTGGAGACAACTTTTAGCCAGTAGTGACCTGAACTGGTTTTGAACCAATGACATAGAGGGAAAAACGTCCATGGGTCCATTATCAAGCCCCTAAGACATCCTTTCACTAGCTTCTGGATCTATTGCTAGATTTTCTGGGCAGAAGAACGGTGTAACTAGCAACACCTTTTATCTTCAACATGGCTGGGCCTGACCCTTCATGAAGAGTTGTGCACAGACATTTGGTGGTAATCATGCCACAAATCCTAAAGGCAAAAACAGGGGGTGCTCCATCTATTAGAGCCACATGAGCATCTAACCCTTGGTGTGTTGACCCAGCAATGACACTCCTTGGGAGGAAACTTTCCTCCTGGGGCTCACCAACCTTCTTCAGCCCTAAAACTAGTTCCTTCGATGATTTTGGCCCATAAATAGATTCCCCAGAGACTTTGCTACAGAGCCCCCTTTGCAGGCTGAATTTTCTAGGCCCATTCACACTGGGGTGAGACACTGCTAACTGAAGCTTTTTCCATTCCCATGCTGACTTCCTGGGACCTCCTTCCCCTAAGCCCCAGAGAGATGCCTGCCTCTCTGTCCTGTCTCCCTCCCCCAGGCAACATCTCCCCTGCCTAATTCCCTCCCCAAAGTGATGCAGCTTCCTTAGGGAAGAGACTAAGCTGTTAATTTCAAAACTCCCCTCAGGTGTGGTAGCTCAGACCCCTGCTGAAAAGACAGCAGTGGCAATATCGATGGTCAGTAGCATGGCGATCTTTCAGAACAAAGACTAGCTGTTTGTAATTAAAAATAGACAGGTCCAAAATTCTGCCTTTGTGTCTGTAGAATTTCTGAAGGGGAATTTCCCTACAGGTATCTCTCAATTACAGACAGTGATCAATGCATTCTGTCAAGTTTCTCTTCCCAACACTTGTTGCAAGGACTCACAATATAAAGGTTGTTTTCTCTACCATATCATTTTTAGGAACCTACTCGACAGATGGAGGCAGGACAATAATGTCAGCTTTTACTATCGGACAATGAAATGTTTTTCTCATGAGCATCATCACAGCATGAAGGTTAGAAGAAGAAAGGATATGAACTTACTGCTTCCATATGCTCCATCACAGTGACCAGCTGCAGTGGCGGCAGGAGGTCACCCAAGTCTGTGTTTCTGAGTTGTTAAAAAAAATTAAGCTTCTCTTCATTTTCTTTTTTGCAGGGAGTAATTTTTAAAGCTGTTCTTGAAACACAAACTTGGATTAAAGAACTGAAAAATGGAACAGGGGAAGTGTTTGAAACCTAGTAACTGAGTTTGAGTAGTAACTTAGAAGAGTATTTGGTCCAATTGTCTTTTCTCAGTTATTAGTACAGAGTCGCTACTTCTCCCTGATTTTGGTGCCTTCTGTGACACTGGATTATTATTTCAGCATGCATCCAAATTGTTATTCCACTTTTATATCCAAGTTCCTGGCTCCAAATAGAATCAGGTAGACAGATTGCAAAAGAAGTGGGAGAAGAAAGTTAGTTCTCTAACAAGTCTAAATGGTAAATTTCAAGGGCTGCTAGACAGGTTGAAATGAAAAGTTGAACATTTTCATGTAAGTTTCACCAGACTAAGATATCACCAGTTGGCACTGATCGATCTATGGAACTGCAATACTAGCATCTTAAACACAAGATCAGCTTCAGCTGGTTAAGTTCTGAGTGCTTGCAAATGGCTCTGCGGATGAGTAATTTTATGTGTGTGAGGAGCTCCGCTGAATTCAAATGGGTAATGTTACTTCCATGCACAGGAGTTTTCTGGATCAGAGCCGTAGTCTTTTCATCAGACACAGTAAAACTGAATGAAAACCTCAGGAGTTGGTCCTGTAAAAGCTAAACATCAGCAGGCCTATTCCATTGCCCTGCATCTCGTGTAGTTATTAACACTAGTACAAGATTCTGTTCTGGTAGCATTTTGCACTCTGCGCTGGCGTCGATGGCTATCCAAGTTGCAGGGCCCACCAGAATTGCACGTGACTGGAGTCTCATCTAGTTACACAAATGCCACTGTGGCAAGCGTGAGAACATGTGTGGGAACATCAAGTGTCTGTTTGTTTTGCTGAAGTATTTTTTTTTCCCTTGAAAGGTGCTTACTTCAGAATGGTTAACACAACAGATTCATTCATGTGAAACCTTGCTGTGGAAGAGCATTGTCACTGGTGGAGAGAATGGATTGATTATATCACTCCTCGTTGAAAACACCCAGCTTCTTTATAATAGATTTGCAACCAGTGAAATCTTTTAGTAGCAGAGGGTCCTTGAGTTCTGAGTTTTAAACCTTTGGACTCACTCAAATTGCTGGCAAATGCAAGCATTAAAAGAACAGAATAGCACCTGGGTACTAAACAGACATGTGGCTACATTCTTGGCATAGGCAGTAAAAGACTGGGAGGAGCAAGATCTGTAAAATCTGGTTTGAGCTAAGGGAGTCATTCTTTCAATAATCAAATTACCCTTCACTTAGGCTTTGCTCACAGCACATCAAAGTCAATGGACAGGTCCCACTGAATGGAGTGGGGTTTGGATCAGGTCTTTGTAATCTGAAGATCTCAAATGCTTTTGCCAGCATGAGTTGATTATGAGGTAGGTAATTTTACATCCATTCTAAAAGTGAGGAAACTGAGGCACAAAGAGGTGACATGACTGCCCCGTGTCTATTTCATGAGCAAGAAGTGATATGGCCAGCGGGCAGAGCTGTAGGAAAGAGATCTTTATTGAGCATATGTAGAGGCTGGTGTTTACCTGAAACCTGACCAACCTTCTCCAGTCCCACTCCTCATACTACCCAGGCCCATACAGCAAATCAGTGTCATAGTGGTGGGAACAGAAGCCAGGAGTTCTGGCAACTGGTCCTGTGCTCTAACCACTGGGCAATATCTCCTCTCAGCTGGAATCCCTAAAGACTTGATTTCTAGTCTACCACAGACCTCTTGAATCTAATTTACTATTTCTCCGAGTGGCGCTGTTCATGCCAGTACCTGCATGACCCAGATTCACAGCAGCTTGTACAGAAGTGTCACATTCCCCACCGTCAGAGCCCAATCCAGCAGAGGACATTAAGGGCAGGTCTATGCAAACACACCTCGGGATTAGATTGTGCATCTCTTCCCGCACCTCATCTTTGTAATGGGATTTCATGTATCACTCTTCATCCGAGCACGAAATGCAAACCCAGAGTGGGAAAATTAATTCCTGCTGAGTGTGACATCAAGAAAAAGGAATTTTTCAGTATTCTGCACGTGTCTCTTCTAATGCCGGCTGGGTTAGTCCAAACTCACTGAGATTCTTTCTCCTTTACTTTGCCACTCTCGTCTTCAGACTAAAGATATCCATCGAGGGCTCTTTGTACTGAGATATTTGCACCTTGACATCACATTTTCTCCTGTGATTTATTGTCCCAGGAGTTTTAATACAATAATTGGCTTTCAGGACATTCCAGCAATGGCTAAATTTGTCCTTGCTCTGAGGATGAGCCTGTCGCAGGGACCAAGAGAGGAAGCAATGGCTATCGCCCTTCTACTGGTTGTAGGGAGGTGGGCACAGGAACTGCTAAGGTAGCTCTGTGCCACTCAAGAATGGGACTTCTAAGCAGGGAGTTTTTCTGTGGCTGGCTTTAGGGGAGCTTTGTGCCCAATGCATCAGGGAATCTAGTAGTTAAATGTTTTCTGAGCTAACCCCTTTCTAAGAGGGTCTGGGCAGATGTCTTTATCGAAATAAACAAAGGCCACGTCAGTCACTCCCTGAACAAGTCCGAGCACGTGAGGCTGTTCCAAAAAGACAGTTCCATATTCATCTCATTAACTACGTATAGGTTTTGATGCTAATTAAATCTTCTTCTGATTATTTATGGTCACCTATTTTCTGGCTCATTGAGTTCAGAGTCCGTGTCACTTTCCATTTCTACACGACTGTCTAAAGAGTTGGAATAACTTTAAGTAATTAAGCACTGATGCACATGCTGAATTAGCTTCAGCGTCTGCTGTGACATGGCAGGTCTGTGACTGAATCATAGAATATCAGGGTTGGAAGGGACCTCAGGAGGTCATCTAGTCCAACCCCCTGCTCAAAGCAGGACCAACACCAACTAAATCAGAGACTGGAGGATCTCTGTCATCTCCTGAGAAGTTGAGGGGAGACATAGGGCCTGACTCTATCCTCACTCATGCTAGTGTAAAACAGGAGCAATGCTACCCCTCTGCCATGTACATTGGCCAAACCGGACAGTCCCTCCGCAAAAGAATAAATGGACACAAATCGGACATCAGGAATGGTAACATACATAAGCCAGTAAGTGAACACTTCAATCTCCCTGGTCATTCTATTACAGATTTAAAAGTCACTATCATTGAACAAAAAAACTTCAGAAACAGACTTCAAAGAGAAACAGCAGAACTAAAATTCATTTGCAAATTCAACACCATTAATCTGGGCTTGAATAGGGACTGGGAGTGGCTGGCTCATTACAGAAGCAGCTTTTCCTCTCCTGGAATTGACACCTCCTCATCTATTATTGGGAGTGGACTACATCCACCCTGATTGAATTGGCCCTGTCAACACTGGTTCTCCACTTGCGAAGTAACTCCCTGCTCTCCATGTGTCAGTATATAATGCCTGCATCTGTAACTTTCACTCTATGCATCTGAAGAAGTGAGGTTTTTACCCACGAAAGCTTATGCCCAAATAAATCTGTTAGTCTTTAAGGTGCCACCAGACTCCTTGTTGTTTTTACCCATAGATGAACATAAATTGTTGGGCAAAAGTCAACATGGTTTCTGTAAAAGGAAATCATGTCTTACTAATCTATTAGAGTTCTTTGAAGGAGTCAACAAACATGTGGACAAGGGGGATCCAGTGGACATAGATTTCCAGAAAGCCTTTGACAAGGTCCCTCACCAAAGGCTCTTACATAAATTAAGTTGTCATGGCATAAGAGGGAAGATCCTTTCATGGATTGAGAACTGGTTAAAATACAGGGAACAAAGGGTAGGAATAAATGGAATTTTCAGAATGGAGAGGGGTAACTAGTGGTGTCCCCCAAGGGTCAGTCCTAGGACCAATCCTATTCAACTTATTCTTAAATGATCTGGAGAAAGAGGTAAAGAGTGAGGTGGCAAAGTTTGCAGACGATACTA
The DNA here is from genome assembly GCF_002925995.2 of Terrapene triunguis. Taxonomy (NCBI): domain Eukaryota; kingdom Metazoa; phylum Chordata; order Testudines; family Emydidae; genus Terrapene; species Terrapene triunguis. The sequence continues at coordinate 1,248 of NW_020700549.1, read as the reverse complement.
AACTGCTCAAGATAGTAAAAGCAGACTGTGAAGAACTTCAAAAAGATCTCACAAAACTAAGTGACTGGGCAACAAAATGGCAAATGAAATATGATGGGGGCTAATTTAGCTACAACTAATCAGGAAAGAGATTTTGGAGTCTTCGTGGATAGTTCTCTGAAGACGTCCACGCAGCGGCAGTCAAAAAAGCAAACAGGATGTTAAGAATCATTAAAAAAGGGATAGAGAATAAGACGGAGAATATCTTATTGCCCTTATATAAATCCATGGTACGCCCACATCTTGAATACTGTGTACAGATGTGGTCTCCTCATCTCAAAAAAGATATACTGACAATAGAAAAGGTTCAGAGAAGGGCAACTACAATGTTTAGGGGGTTGGAACAGGTCCCATATGAGGAGAGATTAAAGAGGCTAGGACTCTTCAGCTTGGAAAAGAGGAGACTAAGGTGGGATATGATAGAGGTATATAAAATCATGAGTGGTGTGGAGAAAAGGAATAAGGAAAAGTTATTTACTCGTTCCCATAATATAAGAACTAGGGGCCACCAAATGAAATTAATGGGCAGCAGATTTAAAACAAATAAAAGGAAGTTCTTCTTCACACAGTACACAGTCAACCTGTGGAACTCCTTGCCTGAGGAGGTTGTGAAGGCTAGGACTATAACAGGGTTTAAAAGAGAACTAGATAAATTCATGGAGGTTAAGTCCATTAATGGCTATTAGCCAGGATGGGTAAGGAATGGTGTTCCTTGCTTCTGTTTGTCAGAGCGTGGAGATGGATGGCAGGAGAGCGATCACTTGATCATTACCTGCTAGGTTCACTTCCTTTGGGGCACCTGGCATTGGCCAGTGTCGGAAGACAGGATACTGGACTGGATGGACCTTTGGTCTGACCCAATCTGGCCGTTCTTAGGTTCTTATCACACTAAGTCATTTAGACATTACTCATGTGTCTAAGTCACAACAGGGCGGTTGGATCAGCATCACTGTTCATTAAACCTGCATGGCAGTCTCAACTGCTCTCCTCTGAATCTCCCTGTCACTGTCATGCATGGAGTTTAGACCCCTTCCTGCTGTGTTGCTGTGGGGGGAAAAAAGTACTTTCACTCTACAAAGATTTTTTTTTTTAATTTTAGATGAAGGAAAACAGACTATAAAATCACGCAGGGCAAGAACACCCTGCGAGTCTGTTCTGTAATTTAGTATCAGAGGGGTAGCCGTGTTTGTCTGTATCCACAGAAACAAC
>NW_020700548.1:0-5816 GCF_002925995.2 Terrapene triunguis | reverse complement strand
TGAACTGCTTATTTAGCCAGCCCCCCTGCACCAGAGGGCCTGGCCTCCTGAACTGCTTATTTAGCCAGCCCCCCTGCACCAGAGGGCCTGGCCTCCTGAACTGCTTATTTAGCCAGCCCCCCCCCTGCACCAGAGGGCCTGGCCTCCTGAACTGTGTGTTTGCCCAGCCCCCCTGCACCAGAGGGCCTGGGCTCCTAAATTGAACTGCTTGTTAGCCAGCCCCCCTGCACCAGAGGGCCTGGCCTCCAGAACTGTGTGTTCGCCCAGCCCCCCTGCACCAGAGGGCCTGGCCTCCAGAACTGTGTGTTTGCCCAGCCCCCCTGCACCAGAGGGCCTGGGCTTCTAAACTGAACGGCTTGTTAGCCAGCCCCCCTGCACCAGAGGGCCTGGCCTCCAGAACTGTGTGTTCGCCCAGCCCCCCTGCACTAGAGGGCCTGGGCTGCGGCACCGCTTGTGGACTACTCAGCCCCCGCACCGAAGGGACTGAGAGCCGAGTTAATCGACTGTTTATTTCGTGGACAGGGAGTCGGTGTGGCTCCCCTCCTGCCCTGGAGGGTCGAGCCCCGGCAGGAACCTTTTACACGTGGCGCCCAACGTGGGGCTTGGAGCCCCTGCCCCTGTGAGAAGGGGCTAGAGAGGGGGTGGCCGTTGCCCACCCCAGGTTCAACCGAAAATGGATATGGAGCGGTTGTTCCAGTTACTGACGGAGAGTCAGGAGCGGCAGCAGGCGGCCCAGCTGCAGCAGCAGCAGCAACAACAGGCTGCTCAGCTCGTGCAGCAGCAGCAGCGAGATGCCGCCCATCGCCAACTCCAACAGGAGCAGCACACGGCCCAGCTGGAGCACCAGCAGCGATTGGTACAGCAGTTGGGGAGCCAGCTGCAGCAGCTGCTGGTTGCGCCCCCTCACCCTGCGGCGGGACCAGAAGGGGGGGCCACGGGGATGCCGCGTTTGTCTGCTGGCCTCCGTTTGACCAAGATGGGCCCGGATGATGACCCCGAGGCCTTCCTGGTTACCTTCGAGCGGGTGGCCCTAGTTGCCGGGTGGTCCAGAGACCAATGGGCTACCCTCCTGGCCCCCTATCTGACCGGGGCGGCCCAGGTGGCCTACCGCGGATTGGCGGTAGAGGAAGCCCGGGACTATGACCGGGTGAAGGCCGCCATATTAGACGCTCTCGACGTCAGTCCCGAGACATTCCGGCAACGATTCCGGAGCCAGACGTACCCTCCTGGAGCCCGACCGCGGTTGGTGGCCCAGACCTTAAAAGAGACCTGCCGGCGATGGCTACAGCCCGAGGTCCGGACGGCAGAGGAAGTGACTGAACAGGTGGTCCTAGAGCAGTTCATCCACATTCTACCGTCCCGGGGGCGAAGCTGGGTTCTCCGCCACCGACCAGCGACCTTGGCCATGGCAGTGTCCCTGATGGAGGATTTCCTCGCGGCAGAGAATGCAGTGGGTCCCACCTTCCGCCGCCCCACCGCGGGGTCCGAACCAGCCCGCGGCGAAAGAAAGGGGAACACCACGAGTGAACCACGGCAACCCGAACGCAGAATCGACTCCCACCGTGAGCTCCGAGTCCGGCAGACGGAGTCAGCCCCTCGGACTGGGCCCGCGGGCCAGGGGCCCCCAAGGCCTCGGCGGAGCCCCCCCCCGGAGCCCGAGCCGGGCGGGGCCCCGAGGCAGGCGGTCGGAGCTTGGTCCCTGTTTCGGATGTGGAAAGATGGGCCACCTCCAGCGAGACTGTCCAGAGATGGAGTGCAGTTATGGGCAAGTGTGGGCAGGCCAAAACCGAGCTCGGCCAGCCCTGAATCCCAAGCTGACGGTCCCGGCGGCCGTTGGGGGGAGGACAACCCAGGCGTTGATTGACTCGGGCTGTGGACAGACTTTGGTCCGAAAGGAGCTGGTCCCGCAGAGCGATACCCGTCGGGGATGGATCTACTTACAGTGCATTCATGGGGACGTCCGACCCTACCCCAGTGCCCGGGTTTCCCTGACTATCAGGGGGGTCACCCGGAATCTGGTGGTTGGGGTCGCTCCCCAGCTAGCGTATCCGGTGATCCTGGGTCGGGACTGGCCGGCCTTCGAGGAGGTCCTTCGTCCCACGCCGGCCCTGGAGGCCGATCGGGTGGGGTCCTCACCAGAGACCCCCGAAACGGACACGGCACCCGAGGTGAACGGGGCGGACGAAGCAGGGCAGCACCCGGAGCCCGCCCCGCAACCCCGCTTTGACACCGACTTCTGTCGGGACCAAAGAGAAGACCCGACCCTCCGCCGCTGCTACGAGCAACTTGCAGCCGTAGACGGGAAGGTCACGGACCCCCAGCAAGCTAGTCAGTGGCCCCATTTCGAGTTGCGCCGGGACCGACTCTACCGCGTAGACCGTGATCCCCGCACCCGGGAACCACAGACTCAGCTGATGGTGCCCCTGTGTCACCGGCGGGCTGTAATGAAGCTAGCCCATGATGTGCCGGCCGCCGGACACTTGGGGCAGGAGAAGACCCTGGCCCGGATCCTGACGCGCTTCTTTTGGCCAGGAATCTATCCGGAGGTGAAGAAATATTGCGCCTCCTGCCCAGACTGTCAGTTGGCTGCTCCGCCCGGGATACCCAAGGCGCCCCTGATCCCCATGCCATTGATGGAGACTCCTTTTGAACGAGTCGCTATGGACCTCGTAGGCCCGCTCCCAAAGAGCGCGGCGGGGTTCCGATACATTTTGGTGTTGGTGGACTATGCCTCCCGGTTCCCGGAGGCCATCCCTCTGCGGAGTATTACCGCTCGGACCATCGCGGGGGAACTCGTGAAGATCTTTGCACGAGTGGGGCTGCCTAGGGAGATCCTCACCGACCAGGGCACGAACTTTACCTCCCGGCTGTTGCAACAGGTCTGTGCCATCTTAGGCATCAAACAGCTTCGCACCTCCGTCTACCACCCGCAGACGGACGGGCTAGTAGAGCGGTTTAACCGCACTCTGAAAGGAATGTTGCGGAAGTTCCCAGCAGAGGACCTTCGCCACTGGGACCAGTTCCTGCCCCCCTTGTTGTTAGCCGTCCGGGAGGTTCCGCAAACTTCGACGAAGTTCTCCCCGTTTGAACTACTATATGGGCGCAGGCCGCGGGGCCTCCTAGACCTGATGCGCGAAACCTGGGAACAGTCGGCCTCCCCTGCCGAGGGCCTCTTAAAGTACGTCCTCCAGTTACGGGAGTATCTGACCCAGGCCGGAGCGCTAGCGCGTGAGAACCTGAGAGCGGCTCAGGACCGGCAGGAGAGGAGTTATAACAAGGGCGCCGAAGACCGGGAATTTCAACCGGGGGACCGAGTCCTACTCCTCCTACCGTCCAGTGAGTCGAAACTGTTAGCCCGCTGGCAGGGGCCGTATGACGTTGTGCGCAAGGTGGGTCCGGTCACCTATGAGGTACGGCAACCGGGTAAACGCAAGGGGACCCAACGGTACCATGTGAACCTGCTGAAGCGGTGGCATGACCGGGAGGGCCTCTTAATCAATCCGTACCCACCTGAGCCTGAATTGGGGCCCCGTGTGCCCTCGACCGACGACCACCCGGTACCCCTGCTAGGCGACTCACTTACCGAGGAGCAACAGAAACAGGCCAACTGTCTTCTGCAGGCCTTCAAGAAGACCTTCACGGCAGTGCCCGGCTCCACAACTTTGGTCAAGCACTCGATCCAGACGGACCCTGGGAAAGTGATCCGAGAAACAACCCGGCCTCTGCCGTATCGGATGCGCGACGAGGTCGAGGAGGAGGTCAGAGCCATGCTGGCTCTGGGAGTTATTGAACCATCCCAGAGCGAGTGGCGGAGCCCGGTGGTCCTGGTGCCCAAGCCTGACGGCACCCGCCGCTTTTGCATTGATTTCCGGAGGGTAAACGCCGTCTCCCGCTTCGACGCCTACCCGATGCCACGCGTCGATGAGTTACTGGGCCGACTGGGGGAAGCCCAGTTTATTACCACTCTCGACCTCAGCAAGGGCTATTGGCAAATCCCCCTCGAAGAGGCTTCAAAGGAAAAAACCGCCTTTGCCACCTCGTCTGGGCTGTATCAGTTCACTAGAATGCCATTCGGTCTCCATGGAGCCCCCGCCACCTTCCAGAGATTGATGGACCATATCCTACAGTCCCACCAGGACTATGCAGCTGCCTACCTCGATGACGTGGTTATCTATAGTCGCCGTTGGGAGGACCATCTGCCCCGGGTCGCGGCGGTACTAAGGTCCCTGCGACAGGCGGGCCTAACCGCCAACCCCAAAAAGTGCCGTATTGCCTGGAGGGAGACCACCTACCTTGGCTATACGGTTGGAGGGGGATGTGTCAAACCTCTTATAGGGAAGATCCAAGCCCTTCTGGATTGTCCGACCCCGACGACCAAGCGACACGTTCGGCAGTTCCTGGGCCTCGTAGGCTACTACCGACGGTTTGTACCCCAGTTCGCCTCCATAGCGGCGCCCTTAACGGGGCTCCTGACTAAAGACCGCCCCCGGCAGGTACAATGGACACCCGAGTGTGAGGTCGCCTTTCGGACGCTTCAGAAGTGCCTCTGCCAGGAGCCGGTTCTATATAGTCCGGACTTTAAGCGCCCGTTTATCCTACAGACCGATGCCTCCGAGGTGGGGTTGGGGGCTGTCTTATCGCAAGAACTGAATGGAAAAGACCACCCCGTGGTATACCTCAGCAGGAAGCTGTTCCCCCGGGAGAGGAATTATGCGGTTGTCGAAAAAGAAGCCCTGGCCGTGAAGTGGGCCTGCGACGCTCTCCGCTTCTACCTCCTCGGCGCGCCGTTCACTTTGGTTACGGACCACGCCCCCCTCCGGTGGCTGATGCGGATGAAAGACAATAACCCCCGCATCATGCGTTGGTACCTGGCTTTGCAACCCTATGCCTTTACGGTGCAGCATCGGGCTGGCAAAGACCACGCAAACGCGGACTTTCTATCCCGTCTAGGAGAAATGGAAGGACCTGGCCCCGGTACGCGGGAGCCGGTCTTGAGGGGGGGGGGTGTGTAGTGAGTCGGTGTGGCTCCCCTCCTGCCCAGAGGAGGGAGCACTGGAGCAGACACCTGAGTGGGCGGAGCCACCACCACCTGTCCCCGCCCCCCGGAAGTCAAGGGGCGGGACAGGAAGTATAAAGCCTGGCAGCCAGAGCTCAGTCAGGCGCCGGCCACCGCAGGGAGCAGACGTGCGGCCAAGAGCTCCCGACCAGGCTACCTCTGAGGCCCGGGGATATTCGCCTAGCTGGCCGGAGCTGCCCCGGGCTCACTACGAGGAAGAGCCGCCGGAGCCCGTCCGTTCCCGTCATTGGGGGGAGCCCTTGGAACCCCCCCACAGCGACCCCGAAGGTGAGCCTGCACCAGACCCCCTTCGGCCCTGCTGTTACCCGGAGGAACCGCCCGAGGACAACTGGCCGGACTTCCCGATGGAGCTGCCGGACCTGCCACCAAGCCCCGGCCGGGAGGAGCCTATGCTGGTGGACTGGACCCTGCCCGGTGCCGCGGACGAGGTAGGCCCTGAGGGGGAAATCGGAAGTAGCCCGGGGGAAGCCGACCCTGGTCAGGCTGTCGAGACATGCGAACCCATGTCAGTGTGTTTCGGTCAGGATACCCCACTGACCGGCAGCGGCAGTAACCGCTGTTAGGGCCCCGGGCTGGAACGCAGTGGAGTGGGTGGGCCTGCGTTCCCCCCTGCCACCCCACACACGGGTGGCAGGCTTCCCCCTCACCCAGCGCTCTGGTCTCGCAGCCAGAGCTTACCCGGAGTGAACTGCTTATTTAGCCAGCCCCCCTGCACCAGAGGGCCTGGCCTCCTGAACTG